>NW_018734465.1:0-18023 GCF_002204515.2 Aedes aegypti
CGTTTTAACCCCACGTCTGGACGTATTAACAAGAGGTTAATTGCTTTTAATATGTCACAAAAAGTAACTTACAAGGAATTCGGAATGGTTGCGCTGTTTAATGACCTGCCTTATGCCTAATGTCTGTTCTAGCCAAATTTTCTTAATTTAGTCAGTTTCCTGCTGCCCGATCGGCTTCATCTTCCTCGGTCAAAATGTTGCTCATCCCAGTTTTACTTCTCATCGCTATTTTCTCCGCAACTTGGGTTCTTATCATTCTCTACATCAAGAGAAATCGTGCTTTCGCCCGCAGTCTAACTTTGCATCCTCCCAAAGTGTACTTCCTAGGCATGGATTTGACCATGGCAGTCGAGGACGAAGTACAACGCTTCGAATCGGTTTGGCGAATGTTCTTGAGCCACGATCGGATGTTCAAACATTTACTTGGACCCATCATGGGCATCGGGATCAGTCATCCGGATTTGATGCACAAAGTACTCTCGCATCCGGATTGCTTGGAGAAACCATTTTTCTATAACTTTGTGCAGTTGGAACATGGAATCTTTTCGGCTGAATGTTGGATATTGATGATTGCAGGATGATAAGAGCCCAACCTAACTTTCGTGTTCGATTGCAGATAAGCTGTGGAAAGGCCAACGGAAAGCTTTGAATCCAACCTTCAACATGAAAATATTGAATAGCTTCATTCCCATTTTTGAGGACTGCAGTTCGAGAATGGTGGCTGATTTATTCAAATGGGCAAATGGCGACACGGTGGATATGTTTCATTTTACTTCCAAGTGTACTTTGGAAATGGTGTGTGCAACCACGTTAGGAAGTAACGTGCTGGAACGAGAAGGAAGTGATGAATTTCTACGAAACATGGAAGGGTAAGAATGTGATTGATTATATTTCCTGGTTTACTGAGTTATACTTTTCTTGCAGATTATTTGAGCTAGTGGGCAAAAGAATGCTCAGTGTTGAATTGTTCCTAGATTCTATTTATCGATTGACTAGTTATCACAGAAAGGAGATGAAGATACGGAAAAAGATTAACGAATTTTCTGGAAACGTAAGTTGCCTTTATGCTCACATTCGGAGCTTTAGTAACTTGCATACTGAATTCAACGGGAAGTTTAACACGTGCACAACGTCAATTTAGATCACAATTTTCCATTTTAAAAGTCTGTTTCTTAGCCATCTTTTAAGGTGAAGATGCATCGAATCAAAATCTCAAATTTTCAAGAGCATAAATCTAGAGAAACGAAGAATCGTTCTGAAAACCTGGTGACCAATCGATCGAATTTCAAGTGCAAAGTGTTGTTTGGTTCTCCAGATTTGTGCTTTTGAAAATTTGAGCTATGACTTTGAATCAACTTCACCTTAACGAAATTCCGTCAAACTTTGGAAGTGGATCACAAAACTGCCAACAACTGTGCAATAATTGGCGCGTTCTTAGCCTGTGCAATAATTGTCAATATACCCTACCACGGGTACAAAAACTAGAAGAATTATGAGATCGATCTTGAAAATTTGACGAAATTACGTTACGTTTGAGAAACATAATTTATAAATTGATAATTTTTGAACTTCTCGTAAATGAGTTCTCATAAAACTACTTAACTCGCAGATAATCAAAGAAAAGCGACGAGAGCATATGTCCTGTTTGAATCAACAACACCTTCATGATGAATCAACCCTGACGAAAGATGAAGATGATATTCGGAAGCCTCAAATATTTATCGATCAATTGTTGTCACTATCCAACAGCAGTCGTCCGTTCACAGATGAAGAGATTTTGCACAATGTTTTAACCATTATGATAGCCGTAAGTTTTCCCATGAGTAATGCCAAACAAGTATCTCATAACATATTTCCAAATTTTCCTAACACAGGGCAACGATACCTCCGGCCTAGGGGTGGCCCATGCTTGTCTTTTTCTAGCCATCTACCCGGATATCCAGCAGAAAGTATACGACGAAGTGATGAAACACTTTCCTCCCGATGGACCTAACGATCGCATATCCCTTGATGCCGATTCCCTTCGACAGCTCGAGTACACCGAGATGTTCCTGAAGGAAGTTCTTCGTCACTGCCCGGTGGCTCCCACTGTGGCTCGTCAAAACTTGAAGGAACTGGAACTGGACGGCGTGCGTATTCCGGCGGGGAACATACTGTCGTTTTCGTTCTTTGCGTTGCATAGGCGGAAGGACATTTGGGGACAGGATGCGGAAAAATTTGATCCGGAGAATTTCGCACCGGAACGGTGCGAAAAGCGACATCCTTACGCTTTTATGCCGTTCAGTAGTGGGTCTAGGAATTGTATAGGAGGCCGTTATGCGATGATAAGTATGAAGGTGATGATAGTGTATATTGTGCGGAATTTTTCGCTGAAGACAAATTTGAGGCATTCAGATTTAAGATACAAATTTGGAATGACTCTGAAGTTACCGTTTGCGCATGCTATACAAGTATATAAAAGAAACATTGAACAATGAATCTTCGAAATGAACTATATTTGTTTTTGTAGAATGCCATCGTGATTAAGTGAATATGATTCTAATTTTTATTCATCGTCATTGTCGTTTATGGGCTTCGGAATAGGGTTGTTCAAATTATTCAATTTTCGGAGAGATCAATTGTATTTGTATCTCTACATTTGTGGTTAAGAATGTTAAGAATGATATTCATTCTGATTCCTTTTTAAACATTGTACATTAAGATCATTCCACATTAAGTCATTGAAAAAAAAAACGAAACGCATCTCAGATTATTCCAAGTTGAAACTTTGAAGTTGAAAATTCCCACTGTTTTTGCAAATGGTAATGTAGATGATTACAACTCGATAATTAGAACAGAGCTACATAAAAACAAGGAATTGGAAAATATGTAAGCTTTATTTTGTACGTTACAGTCGTTAAAATTTTGTTTTCTAGCAAAAAAGGGAATTGAAAAAAAATCCGAAAACACATGATAATACCTATTCAATAGAACGTCACCAATCCTTTTGTTATTTTTATTTCATAAGACTTTATCTTGGAAAACCTTCAGGGGACGCTTATTTCATATACGAAAAAATGAGAATCAAAGTTGTAGAAAGTGCTGAAGTTACCCGATCATGCACAAACCTCTGCAGCAAAAAAGTAAGTTAAATTAATAAGCAGCACAATCAAAATGAACCACCATTTCTTTGCTGTTCTTTTGAATAATATAGAAACATTAAATGTTAAAGAATAAAAAGTGTAGTGATTACATGTTAGCTACAACCATATAAGCCTTGAATTTTGTCATAAATTGATGATTGAACATAATTCAATACATTTATTTTTCGTTTCACTAAATTTACGGTTTCGTCAAATTCACGACAAATTTAATTTTGGGCCGTAATGAAATCGCAAAGGTACTGTATGTGCCTACTTTTTTTTAAATTTTTCGCTTTTAGACAATTGTCGTTGCAATTCATGCATAACTTCGTACAAGCAAAAACAAATTTTGGTATGATTGTGTTTAAAAACAAACAAATAAATCAACAACAAACAAATAATTCATTCGGCACGGATAAAAATCTGATCCCCACACCATGATTTACAAATCATGAAATTCATAAATAGGTTAGGTCATTATATCAGGATCGCAAATCATGGTTCCTGGAGTCATAATCATGATTCTTCATAAGCGTAACATCCAGTGTGAAAACACTAAGCGGCGCACTTTGCTTCAAGTCATTCGTATCGATCACTCTCAATTCAAGATGACGAAGCGGTTGAGTGGTAGAGTACGTGGCTTACAATCGGAAGGTTCTTATGCTCATGCCAGTGTAATTTTTGGCGCGGTGTGGGATCCACAAAGTGCTTTCCCCACTAAAAACACTCTCCTAGGTTTAGTACCATAACCCTCCGGGACCACCTTCCGGTATTACTTCGGAGGGGAGGCTAACGTGCTGAGCGCACCTCTTCAATTTGTTATTCTACATGCTGAGCCCTTCGGCTCCTGTTAGCAGTTTTAAAACCGTTCAACGTTGTGCCTCATGCTGAACCCTTCGGCTCCTCACGTTAGTAATTTGTTAGTACCTATTTTCGCCCATTGGCGACCCGTCAATTTGTTAGTACCTGCAACATTCTGAGCCCTTCGGCTCCAGTTTGTACACTACTCTGCACTCATTCAGAGCGCGTACTCACTCAGTTACGACGACCTTCTCCTTTTCTTTGTTCAGCTGGTAGGATGCCGGGGTCGGTCCAACGATTCCGGTTGAGCATAACTTCCGGTTCGTAGGCGCCTCGACTACCCATTACCAGCGTCCCGACGCACTCTACTCGACTAGTCCCCGACGGTGGACCTAGTCTACACCGACGAAGAATTCCCCGGCGGTGAAAATTCTCCCGAGACCGATTCTTCTTTTTCTACGTTTCGAGCCGACCGGAAGGGTGCCGAAGTCAGTCCAGCGATTCCGGTGGAGCCTAGCTTCCGGTTCACTGGTGCCCCGACGACCCTAAAACCGGCGCTATGACACGTCTACTCAACTAGTCCCCGGCGGTGGACCTAGCCTACACCGACGAAGAATTCCCCGGCGATGGAAGTTCTTCCGAGACCTTCTTCTTCTTCTGCTGCTGCTACTGCTGCTCTTCAATTAAAAAAAAAAAAAAAAAATTGAAGAGCAGCAGTAGCAGCAGCAGAAAAAGAATCGGTCTCGGAAGAACTTCCTGTGTGTGTGTGTGTGTTTTTTTTTTTTTTTTTTTTTTTTTTTCATGCATCTCTAGGAGTTAAAAAATCTTCTCAAGACTGGCCTGTATTTGTTCATGCTCATGCCACAGTGTATGGTTTGGCACTGTGTGGGATTCACAATGGGGCGCCTACCCACTAAAAAACAGTCTCCTAGGTACACCGTCACCGTAAAGAATTCTTCTCCGGCACCACCTTGCGGTATTACTTCGAAGAAGAGGCGACACATGCTACGCGCACCCTTCATTAAGCCCTTCGGCTCCATCATTAATTTGTTAGTTCCAAATCCATGCCATGCTGAGCCCTTCGGCTCCCATTAATAATTTGTTAGTATTCCTAGTTTGTGATCTAAACATGCCATATTCAGCCATTCGGCTCACGATACCATGGGTGCCAGAAACTCCCTGACGAAGGAAGTTCTCTCGGTGCTGGACGCATGCCATTTAGCACTCCAGGTTCTCGCGCACTATTCGGATAGTCCCCGGCGGTGAATCTACCCTACCCCGACGAAGACTTCCCCGGAGGTGGAAGTTCTTCCGGTACCGATGCTGCCCGGATAGGTGCCAAGGTCGATCCTGCGATTCCGGTTGGTGGATGACTTCCGGTTCACAGGTGCCCTGACGACCAATTTGGCAAGACAATTTACACCGTCTTCAGCTCAAGGCTGCACAGACTGAACAATCACAAACATTAGGCAACGGACAACACGAAACACCCAGTAGCCCAATGATGAATTTTTCGTTTGACGAAAAGTTTCCACCGACTGGAGTGGGAATCGAACCCACACTTCATGGCACAATATGCCTAAACGACTGACGCCGCTAACCGCACGGCCACGAAGCCTACAATTTCCGGGGCTTTTCCACGATCTACTCGGTCTTGTCCCCGACGGTGGATCAAGCTTACCTACCGGTTGGGTGCCGAGGTCGGTTCGGCGATTCCGGTTGGAGACTGACTTCCGGTTCACCGGCTTGTTCCTCCCTCCACTTCCGCTGAAGCAATGACATTATTTTCGTCACCGCCATGTTCACCGCGTTCCACATCACCTCATCGCTACACATTCTATCCACTACGTTGTCTACGGTTACGTCAGCACCGCAGACCGCTGTCATCTCGCTACGTTCCGCAGCAAAACGTGGACACTCGAAAATGACGTGTTCCGGCGACTCCTCTACGACTGGGCACTCAGCGCAGAGCGGCGACTCTGCGTGGCCGAACCTGTGCAGATATTTCTTGAAGCAGCCGTGACCTGACAAGAACTGCGTCAAGTGGAAGTTGACTTCTCCATGGGATCTGCTCACCCATTTCGCCAGATTTGGAATAAGGCGATAAGTCCACCTTCCCTTCTCAGCGGTATCCCACTCGCGTTGCAATTTCACCATCGTGTCGGCTCGGGCAATCTTCCGGGCTCCTCTAGTACTACTAGCTTCGTAGCACTCCTTATCCTCTTCCAAAACGTAGCCGATAGGGACCATTCCGGCAATCACGCATACTGCCTCCGAAGATATGGTTCGGTAGGCACTCGCTACCCGCATAGCCATCAGCCTATACGTGCTGCTAAGCTTGACTCGGTTCCTCTTCGTCTTCATTGCGGTTCCCCACGCCGGGCTAGCGTACCTCAGGATCGACGTAGCCACGCTAGACAATAGCCTCCGCTTACTGCTGCAAATCGCCGAGTTATTCGGCATGATCCTGGACAGCGCCGTGACTGCCCTTGCTGCTTTCTCGCACGCGTAATCGACATGGCAGTTGAAGTTCAGCCGATCGTCGATCATTACGCCGAGGTGTTTTAGCTCCCGCTTTGAGGCTATGGTGTGTTCTCCCACTGTAATCTCAGCCTTCTGCACCACTTTTCGATTGCTGATAAGCAACAGCTCCGTTTTTTGGTGGGCTATCACCAGTTTCTTCTCGTACATCCAGTTTTCGACTGCGTCCACTGCTTCTGTAGCGAGAACCTCCACCCTTTCCAGTGAGTCACCAATGACCACAAGCGTGATGTCGTCTGCAAATCCAACGATTTTGACGCCTGTTGGCAGCCTAAGCGTCAGCACTCCGTCGTACATAGCATTCCACAACGTTGGACCCAGGATAGAGCCCTGTGGAACTCCCGCATTTACCGACCTCGTCTTCTGTCCTTCGCTAGTGCTGTAGCTCAAGACCCGGTTTTCAAAGTAGCTTCCTAGTATCTTGCACAGATAATCCGGAACCTTCATTTTATGTAACGCCACAGCAATTGCTTCCCAGCTTGCACTGTTAAAGGCGTTTCTCACATCTATCGTCACGACAGCACAGTAACGGTAACCTCTACGTTTTTTTGTCCTTGCTTTGTCGGCTGTGTCAATCACTGTTTTGATGGCATCTACCGTTGACTTTCCTTTCCGGAATCCATACTGCCACTCCGACAGTCCACGCTCTCCCTCAGTGAACGCCATCAGTCTATTGAGGATGATCCTCTCCAACAGCTTTCCGAGTGTGTCAAGCAAACATATCGGCCGAAACGAGCCTGGTTCACCGAGGGGCTTACCCGGTTTCGGTAGCAGAACCAGTTTTTGCCTTTTCCACTGTGCTGGGAAATGTCCCTCATCTAAGCAGATCTGGAGTGATGTCCGGAACATATCTGGGTTGGCCGTGATAGCTGCTTTCAACGCTACGTTGGGGATACCATCAGGGCCAGGCGCTTTCTTCGGCTTCATTTTCTTGGCCGCCTCTATGAGCTCCTCATTGGTAATGATTGCTCTTTCTTCACCTTCCTGGCCATACGGTGTCGGTGGCCAGACCGTTGGCGCGTGTTGTGGGAACAACCCGTCGACGATAATCTGCAACTTCTCTGGGCAAGTTTCAGCGGGTACGGCTGGACCACTGATCTTGGCCATCGCCACCCTGTATGCATCTCCCCACGGATTTGCATTGGCATCGCGACACAACTCCTTGAAGCACGTTCTCTTGCTCAGCGAAATTTCTCTTTTCAGATCGGCTTTCGCCGCCCTCAATGTTACTCTTCGCTCTTCCCTCTCACCATCGGTTTTGGCTCTTTGCATCCGTCTCCTGGCTTGGAGACATCTTTTGCGGAGGTTGCCAAGTGTCTCATTCCACCAGTATACCGGACGACGTCTGTATTTCGGCTCGACCTTCCGTGGCATGGCAATGTCGCATGCTCGTACCATCGCAGCCGTTAACTCCTCCGATCTCAAGTTCAGAACCTGCTCTTCTCTTCTGAGGGCTTCCACGAAAAGCTCTTCGTTAAAACGTTTCGTTTTCCACATCTGCTCATGAGGTGTACTCGCTCTCTGTGAGCATTGTGTTCTTCCACCAATTCTATACCGGACCTCCT
Organism: Aedes aegypti; assembly: GCF_002204515.2. Classification (NCBI taxonomy): domain Eukaryota; kingdom Metazoa; phylum Arthropoda; class Insecta; order Diptera; family Culicidae; genus Aedes; species Aedes aegypti. The sequence goes on from NW_018734465.1 coordinate 8,030, forward strand.
GATGATCGCTATGAGTGTACCCATCGCAGACTCTCCAGTTCAGGCCTCCCGTCAACACATGACTACAGAAAGTGATGTCGATTATTGATTCCCGGCCATCTCTACGGTAGGTGCTGGTTGTTCCTTCGTTACCCAAGTCTACGTCCAGCCTTGCCAGCGCTTCTAGTAGACTACGCCCTCTTGGGTTGGTGAGACGGCTGCCCCACTCAACTGCCCAAGCATTGAAGTCGCCAGCGATGACGACTGGTCTCCGGTCGGCTAGCTTATCGGTTAGCTCGTCCAGCATCTCGTTGAACTGGTCCAATGTCCAGCGGGGGGGTGCGTAGCAGCTACACACGTACACATCGTTAAGCTTTGCAATAACGAAGCCTTCGTCCGCCTGGAACACTATTTCCTGGATAGGATACCTCCCCATCGTCCAGATTGCCGCTGTCTTCGCCTTATCAGCGATCCAGTTACCGTTTCCAGCTGGTACTCGATACGGCTCGGCAAGGATAGCTACGTCGCACTTCGATTCCGATACGGACTTCCACAGCAGCTGTTGCGCTGTGTCACAGTGGTTGAGGTTTAGCTGAGTTACCTCCACTGCGGTTTAGAATTTCTCGCTTGCTTGAAGGCCGGACACTTAGGGCCTCCCGTCGCGTGTCTGTTGCGACTTTTGTCCTTGCAGATCAGGCACCTTTGCTTATTGTTGCAATCCTGCGCCTTGTGACCTTCGTCGCCACACCATCTACAGAGCTTACTTCTGTCTGGTCCTTCGCAGTTCCGTGCCAGGTGGCCGTATTCCAGGCACCTGTAGCATCCCTCCGGTCTCTGGGAGATCTTCAGTGGACATACTGAACAACCGACTCGAATTTTCCCGACTTCCAGCGCTTTGTTGGCTGCGTCTACTGGGAGCTTTATGGACGCCGCCTGTGTACCAAGCGGTGCTCTTCTTAGCCGTACTGTCATCTGCACCGTTTCCAGATCGCACTGCTCCTTTATGGCGGTCCTCACTTCCTCTTCGGTGGTGATCCAATCCAGATCCCGCAATTGGAGTGTCACTTCAGGGCACATGGCTTTCACCTGCACCTTTTCGCCCATGACTCTCTCGGTTAGCTCTTTGTATGTCGAGCTTTTGTTCACCGAGTCTTTTTTTAGCTCGATGAGCATGTCTCCCGTCTGGGTGCGTCTGATCTTCTGAACGTCGGCACTAAACTCCTTTAGTTGAAGGTCCGTCCTCATGGCCCGCAAGACTTCAGCATAAGTGTCCTCGCTAGTTTTGACGACAACAGCTTCGCATTTTGCCTTCTTCCTGATTGGCCTTTGCTTTCTGGCACTCTCCTGTTTGCCTCTCTTCTTCTTGTTCCGGACCTCTTGTCATGGGATATCGCCAGGTCCCCCTCTGAGCACTTCATCCGCCGGTTTTGGATTTACGTTTTTCGGCTTCTTGGATACAGCCTGTCTTTCGTCTCCTGGTGACGACCTATGTCTTTTGGGGGTGAAACTTGGCGTAGTTCCTATTCCCGCTGACCTTTCTTTCCCCTTGCTGTCTTTCCGAGGGGCTATGCCGGTTTTTTCCGGCTGCACTACCGCAGCTGCCAGGGTCTTTTTGGTCGCCGCTAACTCGGTTTCAACAGCTTCAATCCTCTGCATCACTTTCCTCCAGTCCTTGACGGCGGATCCGAGGGTTCCTTGAATCCTTGCCACGAGGTCCTTAATGTCTTTGTGCACGTTGTGTCTCTTATCGACGAATTCCCGAAGCTCATCTACGACGGTTTTCGCCACTTCCACCTTCGATTGCCTCGGGGGTAACTTCCACGCACTTTGCAGCTGATGTTGCTGCTGTCTCTCACGCTGCTCCTGCTCACTTTGCGACTTATCCCGCCGCTCCTGTTCACGTGTTCGCTGCTCGTGCAGCTCATCTGCTGGTGTTCCAGCTGCTGCTGTTCCAGCTCCTGCTGTTGGCATTGCTTCGGTGGCGACCTCGGCAAGCCACTTTTTGCGAACGGATTCGCTGTTTCACCTACGTTGATGTTGTTAACTTCCATGCTTAAGGGTCCCCCCTCCAAGCCGCTATCTCCACCCGTCGTAAGTAGTCGTCCTTGTGATCCCATGGGTACCTTTGCTTGCAGTGAGGTCCACGCGAGGGCTGACACGGTCCTTCATGGGGTACCGGGTTCAGAGCCAGATCGACGCTAGTCAGGAATATCCATCTGAGCCTACTTCCACCAGCTAAGGTGGCGAGCTTTGAACGTACTAGGAGGCCTGCCACGGTTTTAACGGGACGGGGGCAACCGTTCCATTAGCCCACCTGCCGTTTCAGAATAGTGTCACCCATTTTTACTAAGGAAGTGGAATAGAGCGATTGTCAGCTCTATAACGTCGTGTTGATACAGTCCTTGACCTTGTCCTTGTCCTTGCAGCCAGTATGCCGTAATTAGGATCTTACTGGCATCGATCCTAATGTGCCGGTTGGCACTCCAATGGTTGGGCTAAGGCACTTTGAAAGCGGTACCAGGTCGCTTGTTCAGGGTTACTTACAGATATGTGGTTTTTTGTAGAGATTCACCAGAGCCCACTGATGAACCCCCGCCACATCCTAGGTAGACCATGCTTGAGCCCCTGGTCAGATGGACCAGACGCTCGGCCACCTCCCGAAGGAAGTACCAAAGGTGGTATTCCATACGGCTGTATGTATGAGTTTCGCTTGGAAAGGGTAAAAATCCCAAGCTTCCACCTGGCACCTCCTCACTCTAGCTGATGTCAGAAGGACAACAGTGCCCAGGTTGCACTACCAGCTAAGTACGCAACCCTTAGCTGGCGGTCTTTGTCATCGTTAGACCCGTGGAAGCGTGAGGTAGGGGCTTGTGAGGACCAGAGCTATGTTGGACGCTCCTTCCTGGTTGTCGACTCACCATTTTGCAACCCGTGTGTGTGTTTTTTTTTTTTTTTTTTTCATGCAACTAGGAGTTTAAAAATCTTCATAGACTGGCCTGTATATGTTCATGCTCATGCCAGTGTAATTTTTGGCGCGGTGTGGGATCCACAAAGTGCCTTCCCCACTAAAAACACTCTCCTAGGTTTAGTACCATAACCCTCCGGAACCACCTTCCAGTATTACTTCGGAGGGGAGGCTAACGTGCTGAGCGCACCTCTTCAATTTGTTACTCTACATGCTGAGCCCTTCGGCTCCTGAGCCCTTCGGCTCCTGAGCCCTTCGGCTCCTGAGCCCTTTGGCTCCTGAGCCCTTCGGCTCCTGTTAGCAGTTTTAAAACCGTTCAACGTTGTGCCTCATCCTGAGCCCTTCGGCTCCTCACGTTAGTAATTTATTAGTACCTATTTTCGCCCATTGGCGACCCGTCAATTTATAAGTACCTACATGCAACATTCTGAGCCCTTCGGCTCCAGTTTTTACACTACTCTGCACTCATTCAGGGCGCGTACTCACACAGTTACGACGACCTTCTCCTTTTCTTTGTTCAGCTGGTAGGATGCCGAGGTCGGTCCAACGATTCCGGTTGAGCATAACTTCCGGTTCGTAGGCGCCTCGACTACCCATTACCAGCGTCCCGACGTACTCTACTCGACTAGTCCCCGACGGTGGACCTAGTCTACACCGACGAAGAATTCCCCGGCGGTGAAAATTCTCCCGAGACCGATTCTTCTTTTTCTACGTTTCGAGCCAACCGGAAGGGTGCCGAAGTCAGTCCAGCGATTCCGGTGGAGCCTAGCTTCCGGTTCACTGGTGCCCCGACGACCCTAAAACCGGCGCTATGACACGTCTACTCAACTAGTCCCCGGCGGTGAACCTAGCCTACACCGACGAAGAATTCCCCGGCGATGGAAGTTCTCCCGAGACCGATTCTCCTGCTGCTGCTGCTACTGCTGATCTTCACTTTTTTACAGGACGACCGGTAGGGTGCCGAAGTCAGTCCAGCGATTCCGGTGAAGCCTATCGTCCGGTACACTGGTGCTCCTACGACCCGGGACCGGTGCAACGCCGCGTCTACTCAGCTAGTCCCCGACGGTGGATCTAGCCTACTCCGTCAGAGAGTTCCCCGGCAAAGGAATGTCTCCCGAAACCGAGCAGCCATTCTTCCTTTTCGTGCGTTCACTCTAGCTAGCAGATCGTTGGTCGCTACGCCACTTCCTCTGAAGCTCGGACATAATTCTCGATACCGTGCTATCGACAGCGTTCCAAATGCTTTCTTCTCGGCACATCTCTTCGACAACGTTATCGACAGTGACTCGTCGCATGTCCCTCCTCACTTCTTCGAACCTAGGACATTCGAAGACTACGTGCTCCGGTGTTTCCTCCACATTCTCGCACTCCGGGCAACAAGGTGAAGAAGCATGTCCGAACCGATGCAGATACTTCCGGAAACAGCCGTGTCCGGACAGAAACTGCGTCAGATGGAAGTTCACTTCTCCATGCTTCCTATTAACCCACAGTGACACATTTGGAATTAGACGGTAAGTCCACCTTCCCTTCTCCGCGTTGTTCCACTCTTGCTGCCACTTAGCCAACGAGTCCGTTCTGACGATCCTTCTCACATTTCTGGTGCCTCTTCGCTCATAACACTCCACGTCCTCGGCCAGGGTGATGCAGATGGGCATCATGCCAGCGATAACGCATACTGCCTCCGATGAAATCGTCCTATAGGCGCTCGCTACTCGTATGGCCATGAGTCGGAATGTGCTGTTCAACATCCTCCGATTACGCTTGGTTTTTACCGCTGCGGCCCAAACTGGGACTCCATACCTGAGAATAGACACCGCTACACTCGCTAGGAGACGCCTTTTACTACTTCTCGGTCCTCCGACGTTCGGCATGATCCTCGCTATCGTGTTGACCGCCTTCGACGCCTTTTCGCAGGCGTAGTCCACGTGAGCGTTGAAGTTTAGACGGTCATCTACCATCACCCCCAGATGCTTCAAAGCACGTTTTGATGAAATGTCTTGTCTACCGATGTTGATTTCAACCCTCTGAACAGCTTTGAGGTTGCTAACCAGCACTAGCTCCGTCTTATGATGAGCCAGCTGCAGTTTTGCTCCGGTCATCCACGCTTCAATCGTGTCAATCGCTTCCGTCGTCAGCATTTTGACCTCTTCCAACGTCTCGCCAGTCACCGTTAGAACGACATCATCTGCGAATCCAACGATTTCCACTCCGTTAGGTAGCTCCAGCATTAATACTCCATCGTACATCGCGTTCCAAAGCGTTGGACCAAGGATTGAGCCTTGTGGCACTCCTGCCGTGATCCTGATCGACTTTTGACCCAACTCCGTTTCATATACCAGGATTCTGTTTTGGAAATAGCTTTTTAGCATACTGCACAAGTAGCCAGGAACTCGCATTCTATGCAGTGCTAAGGCTATAGCCTCCCAGCTGGCGCTGTTGAAAGCATTTTTGACGTCAATCGTCACTACGGCGCAGAACCGATTGCCTCTCCTCTTCTGTTTGGATGCCTTCTCCGCATTCTGCACAACTGTCCGGATTGCATCCACCGTCGAGACCCCTTTCCGGAATCCGAATTGCCTCTTCGATAAGCCACTCTCGCTCTCTGTGCATTGTGTCAGCCTGTTAAGGATGATCCTTTCCAGGAGCTTACCAAGTGTGTCCAGCAAACATATAGGTCTATGCGATGCTAGGTCCCCTGGTGGCTTCCCTGGTTTTGGCACCAACACCAGTTTCTGAACCTTCCAACTGTCTGGGAAACAGCCTTCATTCAAGAGTTTCTGCAGCGTCGTCCTGAACAAATCCGGGAACGCCAATATCGCGGTTTTTAGTGCTACATTGGGGATCCCATCCGGACCGGGAGCTTTCTTCACCTTCAGACCCTTCGCCACTGCTAGTAGCTCTTCATTAGAGATTCGCACACCTCCGGGTTCTTCTTCCTCGTCTTCGTATGGCGTAGGCGGCCACACTGTTGGGTCATGATGCGGAAACAGACCTTCCACGATAATCCTCAACTTGTCTGGACATGTTTCGACTGGTGTCGCCGGACCCTTAAACTTCGCCATCACAATACGGTAGGCGTTGCCCCAAGGGTTTTCTTCGGCTTCTCGACATAGCTCCTTGTAACAGCTGGACTTGCTCCGCTTAATCTCTTGTTTGAAAGCAGCTCTAGCTTCACGGAAAGCGATTCTCCGTTCCTCCCTCTCTACTTCGGTTCTTGCTCTCTGGACGCGTCTTCTGGCTCGGAAGCATGCAGCACGGAGGGTACTAAGCGTCTCATTCCACCAGTACGCTGGGCGCCTTCGGTTCCTAGGCTCCAACTTTCTCGGCATCGATGCATCACAAGCCGTTGCTACCACTTCTGTCAACTCTTCTGCGTCAAGGTTCACCCTGCTGTATGTTCGAAGCGCCTCAATAAACACCTCCTTGTCGAAGTCCTTTGTCTTCCACTTCCGCTCGTATGTCCTCATTCTCATCGGCGCTGGGGAGATTCGCCGGCCGATGCTGTAGAGAATCGCCTGATGATCACTGTGGGAATATTCCTCGCTCACCCTCCAATTCATGTCATCCAACAACAATGGGCTACAGAACGTAACATCGATGATGGACTCCCGACCGTCTTTACGGAATGTACTGACAGCCCCTTCGTTGCACAGCCTCACATCTAGCTTCGCCAGAGCTTCGAGTAAGCTGTACCCCCTGGCGTTGGTCAATCTGCTGCCCCACTCTACGGCCCAGGCGTTGAAATCTCCTGCTATGACTACCGGCGTTCTTCCCACCAGCGTATCTGTGAGCAAATCCAACATACTATTGTACTCTTCGTCTGTCCATCTCGGAGGCGCATAACAGCTGCATACGAAGACTCCGTTGACTTTGGCAATAACAAAGCCGTCGTGTGAGCTATCGACTACTTCTTGTATGGGGAACCTGCCCATCACCTGTATTGCCACCATACCTGCTCTATCAGCCACCCAATTACCGTTTTCGAGGGGAACCCGATATGGCTCCGCAATTATTGCTACATCGCACTTGGTTTCTGTCGTGAACTGCCACAACAGTTGCTGTGCAGTGTCGCAATGATTGAGATTCACTTGCGTGATCTCCATCCTTATTGGCCCGCCTTCGCTTTTTTATACGCCGGGCATTTGAAGCCTCCCGTCGGATGATCGTTTCCGTCCTCCGGCATGCATAGCAGGCACCTAGTCCGCTTTGTACAGTCCCGAGCAACGTGGCCATTTCCGCCGCAATTCCAGCATAGGTCGGACCTGTCCGGGCCCTTACAGTTTCTCGACTGATGGCCGAATCCCCTGCATTTGAAGCATCTCTCCATTTGCTTGGCGACTCTAGGTACCAATCTCAGCGGGCACACCGACCAACCAACTTTGATCGTGCCTAACGCCACCAGTTTGTTGGCAGCATCCACTGGCAACCGTATTGCCGCCTTCTGTGTGCCTCCATACGACTTCCTTATCCGCATAGACATCTGTCCTTCTAGGTTACACTGCTCGGCCAGTGCCCACTTCAGGTCTTCTTCCGTCGTGATCTCATCCAGATCTCTGCACTCGACCACTGCCTCCTGCGAAAGAGCTCTTACGTTGGCCTCGTCGCCCAAGGATTTGGCGATGAGCTCCTTGTACACCGTGCTCTTAACAGAGGGGTCTTTCTTCAGAACGAAGATCATGTCGCCCTTCTGCGTGCGCCGCGTTTTGACAACGTTTTCGCCCAGTTCCTTTAGCTCCGGATCTTCCTTCACTCTTTTGAGGAGCGCAGCGTACGTTGTTTTGTCGTTCGCTTCCACGACCAGAGCATCACCCTTGTACCTCAGCCTAGGAGGTTGACGTGTTTCTTTCTTCTTCTGTTCCGGCTTCTTTCCTTCCTTCACTTTCCGGTTTTTCTTCTTCTTCTGCTGACTTCCGACGATACGCCATTCACCTTCACTTCCAGCATCTCTCTGGTTGTTGACGCCTTTCTTCTCGTTTTTGTGCTTCTTTGCATCCTCTTGATCGCCAGGTGATTCCCTGATCCTTTTCTCCGAGCGGGTATTTTGGTGACTTCTCGGCGTCTCCTGAACATCCGTCGAAGGTCGTTCCGCTGCTTCCGTAAGAGCTTTCTCAGCCGTTTCCGCTCGCATTCTGAGCGCATTTTGCTCACGCTCAGCTGCTGATACGGCGGACCTAATGCTCGTCACCATGTGCTTAATTTTCAAGTGCACATTATTTCTCTCCTTCACGAACTCGTAGAGCTCGTTAACCTTCCTCCTAATGTCTGCCAAACTCGACTTCTCCAGTCGCGACTCGTTGTGGGTAGTGCTGCTACTCGAATTAGGTGTGAACACGCGGTTTAGCAACGTCCTCTCCTGCTGTGTTGCTTGTGGCTCACTATGTACTTGGCTAGTACTCGCTACGGTGTCCAGTGGTGTAACTGGTGATCTCGCAACCCTACCACTTCTTGCGAACGCGTTCGCGTCTTCTCCAACTGCCTTGGTGTCATCAATACTCTCCATTTTAGTGGGTCCCCCCTCCGAGCCGCTATCTTCATCCGTCGTACATAGTCGCCTTCGCGATCTCATGGTTATCTCGTGCCTATGAGCGTTGTAGGCAGTGAGGCCATGCGTGGGTTGACACGGACCCTTATGGGGGCCGGGTACAGTGCCAGATCGGCGTAGATCGGGGATGCTACATCCGAACCTATGTACTCATCACGCTTGATGGACAGACGTCGAACGTACTTGAAGGCCTGCCACGGTTTTAACGGGACGGGGGCAACCGCACTATTGGCCCACCCGCCGTTTCAGGGAAGTGTCACCCATCCTTACTAAGGGAGTAGAATAGTGCGGCTGTCAGCTCTGTAGCGTAGATATGTCGTGTTCCTTGTTCCAGTTCCTCAGTCCATGCCGCCAGTATGCCGTAATTAAGATCTTACTGGCGTCGATCCTAATGTGGCCGGTTGGCACTCCAAGATGATGGGCTTAGGCACTTTGAAAGCGGTACCAGGTCGCTTGTTCAGGGCTACTTGCAGATCTGTGGTTTTTTGTAGAGATTCACCAGAGCCCACTGATGAACCCCCGCCACATTCCTAGGTAGAACCATGCTTGAGCCCCTGGTCAGATGGACCAGACGCTCGGCCACTTCCCATGGGAAGTACTAAAGGTGGTATTCCATACGGGCTGTATTGTACTAGTTTCGCTTGGAAAAGGTAAGAATCCCAAGGCTCCCACCTGGCACCCCCTCACTCTAGCTGATGTCAGAAGGACAACAGTGCCCAGGTTGCACTACAGCTAAGTACGCAACCCTTAGCTGGCGGTCTTTGTCATCGTTAGACCCGTGGAAGCGTGAGGTAGGGGCTTGTGAAGGACCAGAGCTATGTTGGTCGCTCCTTCCTAGTTGTCGACTCACCATTTTGCAACGCCGTGTGTGTGGTGTGTGTGTGTTTTTTTTTTTTTTTTTTTTCATGCTACTAGGAGTTTAAAATCTTCATAGACTGGCCTGTATATGTTATGCTCATGCCAGTGTAATTTTTGGCGGGCGGTGTGGGATCCACTTAGTGCCTTCCCCACTAAAAACACTCTCCTAGGTTTAGTACCATCACCATCACCCTCCGGAACTACCTTCCGGTATTACTTCGAAGGGGAGGACAACGTGCTGAGCGCACCACTTCAATTTGTTATTCTACATGCTGAGCCCTGCGCTCCTGAGCCCTTCGGCTCCTGAGCCCTTTGGCTCCTGAGCCCTTCGACTCCTGTTAGCAGTTTTAAAAACCGTTCAACGACGTGCCTCATGCTGAGCCCTTCAGCTCCACTCGTTAGTAATTTGTTAATACCTATCTTCGCCCTTTGGCGACCCGTCAATTTGTTAGTACCTACATGCAACATTCTGAGCCCTTCGGCTCCAGTTTGTGCACCACTCTGAGCTCATACAAAGCCCGCACTCGTACGGTTACGGCGACCATCTCCTTTCCATAGTTCAGCTGGTAAGATGCCGAGGTCGGTCCAACGATTCCGGTTGAGCATAAACTTCCGGTTCGTAGGCGCCCCGACTATTCAATACCAGCGTT
>NW_018734466.1:0-75352 GCF_002204515.2 Aedes aegypti
GACTTTACTCGTTTCTTGCATTCAGCCAGTTTTTTGTTCGAAAGTTCAAGAAGAACTTTTAGTTGCTGATCCTGTCGATTGCGTTTCCATCTTTGGTATAGTATTCTGGATGCTTTGCTTAGTTCCCATATTTCCAGGTTAAACCAGGGACAGCAGTTATTTTTGATACGCACTTCAACAGATCTACTACTTGAATGAATTTGACGAAGATTCGTGTAATTTTCAGAGATCGCTACCAGTCGATCGTTCGGAGACAGTGTTCTAAAGTCGAACGAGTTAAGATAATTTTTGAAACTGTTCGTCCAATCGTCTGTAGTTAGTAATAGTTTTGGTATACACTTTGGTAGCCTTGGAAGCTTTAGTGTGGAACAAAGTGAAGATATATCTATGATCACTGAAGTTACAATCCACGGTAAAGTTGGTAATTTTATGGGAGTTGTCTGCATCGGCAACTACATGGTCCAGTATATTATTGCTGCTGGGTCGCGTAACAATCGTGTTTGTTACAACCATATTATATGCAGCGAGAAGCTGAAGATAAGTCTGGATTCCTCTAGAATCAGAGATGTTGATTGGCAAATTCATGTCCCCTAACACGAATTGAATAGATTTTGTATCTAAAACGGCTACGGCACTTTCGATTCGGGTGATTAACCTGCTGAATTCATAATCTGGAGGACGGTAAAATCCATGGATGTAGACTGCATTAGGTTTCGTCAATAGTTTCAATCCAATATAGTGACATCCAAGATCTATTGAATTGGCAGTTATTTCGTACTCAATTTCTTCTTTAACAAAAACGGCTAACCCGCCAGCTGATGTTGTACGGCAAGAATGAACGCAGCTGTACCCTCGAATATTGTAAAATCTGGATCTCTCTTCTTTAATCCAAGTTTCTCCGACAAGCAAAACGTCCACAACCACAGGCAAATTTCGCACACATTCACTCAGCAGGTCAAATTTTCAAAACGGTTCAATCCTCGAGCATTAATTTGTAATAACTTTAATCCCTCGAAGGAGGTTGGCAAAATCAGTTCATCGAATGATTCCAAGTAAACGTTTTTCGATTGATTATTCTCTATGGTTGCTAATTTGCTATCAATTCTGCATATCTTTTGGAGCTGAATTTTATTTTCTGTTCAAAAGTTTGTTCAGGTCATCTCTGGATTTAACTGATATTGGTTTGGACCCCTCAGAGTGTTTACAGAAAATGACACCATTGCGCCCAGGCCACACGTAACGAATGTTCAACAATGCTTGATGTTTTTTGAGCGTACGAAATAATTCCATTGATAATGGTGACAAATCATCTCTAACTATAATTATTTCAATTATTTCCGACGTTTTTTGGATCCTACATGACCGTATGGGCATTTTTATGCCGTAGAGCAAATTTTTCTCTACATTTTGGCATGTTCTTTGACTTGGTTACGCTGTGCAATTAATTAATTGGGGTAAAAACTAAAATCACTTCCTTAGGCGGTCCAAAATACGACCGTTACCCTATGTTTAACTGAATATATTTTTCAAAGTTTTGACAACGGAATCGTATTCGGCGATGTCGTTTTTAGTAATCGCATTTCTCTTACTCATATAGTTTTCAAAACTCATGTGACACATGATCCTTTGACCGAGTCATCATGAAAATATTTTTTCCATAAGTTGAAAAATGTATGCATGAACACAAACTAAATTCTCGCGTAACAATTCAAAAGGGCCAATCCTCAGATCGTTGACTCTGAGAAAATTCGATTTGAATATTATTTACCACATTTTCAATTCCTATTTCTCAGTATTCAATTAATGTGATTTCTTGCTCGATGAGTGACGATTTACTATTATTACAAGCTAATAATCGATTTTATTCTGAAAACTGACAATAGTTGAAAAAAATATGAGTTTTAATGCTTGGCCCATTTTCGATTTTCAACAAGGCATGGGCCTTTTTTATTGGTCACATTAAATTTCATTAGCGAGCTTGGCCCGAGGCTAGGCCTTTTCGGTTTTTCCAATGAAGTCAGCATTGGCCTCTCATCATGCTAAGTCCAATGGAAGTTAGCGAAATTTTCCGATTGTAGGCCCTCTTGTTGGAACGAGACCCGATCATTGGCCGTTTCGGGCAGGAGGCCAATGAATGATTTGGAAAAAAGCGGTCATTGGCTGTTTTGAAAATCGAGTTTATAACGGTAAGTTTAATGATTATGCTGACAATGTTTGCATAGTTTGTGGGTGTTGAATGAGAGATGCTATCGAATGGTATCAAAACCCGTTAACAATTGGCCCTTTAGAAATGTTACGCGAGAATTCTCGCAAAAAACTTAATATTTATTAGCTTATGAATAGAAGGAAGAGAATCACCATTCATGCAATGAAAATTTTTCATCGATAAATATTGATTTGGACTTTTTACGAGGAAGATCATTGCTGGTTACAGTACCATCACGGAATTTATGTAATCGGGAGTTAACCCCGGAGAATTTTTGCCGATATGTCGAACAGAAAAGCTGAAGCAATGTTTGTAGGACTTGCTACAGAAATTCATGTTTTTGTCTTCGTCTTTCATAATGAACAATTTTTTTTTGAACAGTGCGTCATATGGCCATAATTGTTTCTAATTGTATTTGAATCTAACATCTTGGTAAATTATCTACAGGAATTCCAAAGTTCCCCGATACTCTGACGAATAGATTAAAACATAAACAGATGTTTCCTTCTAGCAGCATTTCTTGTTTTGAAATCTGGATTCTAAATAAAAAAAATAAAATATCAATAACTGAGTGGTGAAATAATCAGATTTAATTCTAAAGAGCTTTTACAGTTATCCTGTTTTACGGTACTTACTGCATGTTCGAAAGGTTGTTTATTTCATAACAATAATGTAGTATTACTCTGTGGACTATGATTTTTTAGTAGCTGCTACATGTAATTACCGTTTTTTATTCATACCACTCAATGAATGTTGATACGAAGTATACGGTTTTAATCCGAATAAGACTACAACAAGCTAAATTAAAATAATTAATAGTGGTAATTTAATGCTTAAAAAGGCTCACGATTTTACTTCAATCAACATCAACTCATCCAGCAGAAGAAGCTGAAAAATGGAAAGGCACACCTGCTCCAATGTGTTCCATAAACTTAACTTTTTCCCTGAAGGCAGAAAAACGTTATTAACGTGAATGCGCAAATTATATTCATTCAACGTATCAAAATGAATATTATGTACCATTTTGCTGATTTAAGATCCCCATTTTCTTCTGTCTTCAATCTCAGCGCCCAAAAGCTTCATAACAAGGGAAACCCCCTACCACTGAATCCGATATCGTCCACAGGTGGGAACGAACCATGTCTAGCATTTAGCATCCACACACACGGAATAATTAGAATGCAGAATCCTACGGCAAGGCTGGGATTTTCTCCCTCAGATCCATCGACGAAACCCAAACCGTAGAGTGAGGTGGGGCAAAAGTTCGAGTCAAATATTTACCCATTTTGTGTTAAACAGCTTCAATATAGATTGTCTTAAACGAACTTTTGTCCCATCGGTTTCGCTAAATTACAAGAAAGTATCAAGTTTTTACTTGTTCTTTCACGAGAAAAAATAAGGTTTGAACTTCTGACCCGCTGAATCGAATTTTTGTCCAAATATAGCTATATTTTCAATCATTCATACGCCTCAAAGAATTCTTATAATAATCCTAGTAATGTCCTTACATAAAAATCAAACAAGGTTTATAATTTATTTTGTTCTATACTATGAAAGATCGACCGGATATTATAATCCCTTCTAGAATCAACAAATAGTCATAACTTTTTCAAATCTTAATCAATTTCTATGATAATCAGAGTGATTTTTTTATATGAATAGCATTCGAACCACAAAGGCATTTTAACCATTTGTTTCGAATTGAGCAAGAAACCTTAACAAGAAACTTTTGCCCCATTTTACCCTTTTCATATCCATTTTAATTTAAAGATCTTTTGTGGGAATTATTTTTCACCGCTCGTTTTGACCTGACCGGACGGGCGTGCGTCCTCCGATTAACCCCCTCAAATCACCCTGTACACCTCTATCTACACAGGGAATGACTTCAATCAGGACTCGTCTCGTTCTCTCGGCAATGATCATTCCTGTGGGGCCCCCCAGAGCCAGTTAAAAGCGGAGGGCAGCTCAGCCAAATCAGGACTTGGGGTTGGAATTGAAACTCTTCAACCTCAAGAGCCTTCGCTTTGGCTTGTTGGAAACAGCAGCAGCAACAGCAGCCACGTTGTTTGCTCTGTAATTTCATTTTTGCAAAAATAATTGGATTTTACTCCGGATTTTGAAACTGATACCTGCTCTCGTCCTCACCCCATTTGGGGCGGGTTATGGTCGATTCCAAGAAGCACCTGTTCTAACTTAGAGCTGTGCGCCGCTGGCTGATTTTACGTCAATTTTACAAAAATAAGCGTTAGGAAACCCTACAAAAACTTTCCATGGGATTTCTTCAAGAATTTCCCTAGAGTCGCTCAACAAAAATTCGTAAAATATCCCTCCGAGAATGCCCTCCAATAATTTTTCCATGAATTCATTCTGTTTGGTTTATATGAAAATAACTATGGAGAAATTAAAGAAAATGTTCCAAACACGTTAGTAATGGAATATAAGTACAAACTCATCATCCCATACTGAAAACTCATTCTTCAAACCATAATAAAGAAATTTGCTGATGAGAGCATTTCAATCCAGCTTCATATGGGATTATAGTCCTGCAAACATGTACAAAATTCCCAAACAAATTTAGTTCAAATGGAATTTGTTTTATCAGCAACATGCTTCTTTCACTCTTCAGTAGTCGCGCTGTTGTATTTTGTACAACACTATTGAAAAAACCTCGCTTTTCGTTCACAACAGCAGCGTGGTGGTTTTGAGGGTGGTGAACCGCGCGACGACTGGAAGGTTAAGGTTTGAAGAATTAGTTTACACTATGGGATGAAAAGTTTGTACTTGCATTACATTACTAAAGTGTTTGGAACATTGTTCCAAATTTCTCCATAGTAAGTTCCATATAAACCTACATCATCTTTGGGCCATCTTTAAATCACAACATACAGAAAGCTGAAAATTCAACAAAATACTATTTTTTATGGTAAGGATGGTAAGGAAGATATTAAAGATTGGATTTTCAAACTTCTCCAAATTTTGAACCGCCCTGACCTACTTGCGTCATGAAAACCTTTAAAGGTTCCACCCAGTTTTTTTTTTTTTTTGTTTTTTTCTTAAATTCTTTTATGGGCCCTTCAAGAAACCTAGATATAAGTACTCAACCAAGAATTGTTGAATGAGTTTGAACAAGGACATTTTTAGAAATTCTACTAGAGATTTATTGTAATATTTCTCCAGGGATTCCTCCAGTCATTCATCTACGGACACTTTCAAGAATTCCTTTAGAATTTCTTCCAAGGATCAATAAGAATTTTTTAGTTCTTTTACGAATAACTCTTGAGTCTCCTCCGTGAATTTCAGTGAATCCTTTCCTACTAGAAAAGACTTTCAAAGTATTTGTCCAGGATTTTCTGCAGTAATTCCACTACATGTACACTCATGTTCACAATCTTTTTCCAAGGAATTTTCTTTAAGGATTTCTCTGATTTCAGAGAATCTTTATTTAGAAAAGTGATGAAGAAGTCAAAATTGGTATTTTTATGAAAAACCCGAAACCACTTCATCATAAATTAGTCTTGATTCGACATTGCTGTCATATTCCTCAGAATCCCAAATTTGAAGAGGCCATGTATTTGATTAGGTGAAATGGGCCTTTTCACAAGGCTTTTCAAATCAGCTGATTCGGAAGCTGTTTGACAGTTCTTCTTCGGAAATGACAGTCCAGTGTATGCACTCAGAAACACGGGTAGTCACAGAATTATTAAATTTTAGTAATATATGACTATATTTATTTTCATTCTACTGTGAATTTTATTCCTATTTGTCAATTCGCGTGGGTTGAATCTTAGCGATTCTTCATTCCAGGCGAAATGACAGTGTAAAAAATCACAGCAGAATGAAAGAGAGTGTAAGATGAAGAGCCCGAGCAAGCAAGAGTTTTTTTTTTTCCAATGTGTCTTTGGATTGTTACGTTACGTGAAGCTGAAAGTGGATTGTAGTTGCTCAGTCAAGGATGAAGTATCAATTGGTGAGCTCCTTTCATGCTTTCATTTCAAATCTGTAAAATTTGTATGACCACATTTAATCGTTCAGCATTGAAACGGCAATATGATTTTTCAACAAGCTAGAATGGTTCGTCACTATGAGCGCGGCATAAACTCTTATTTATAAACTATTTATGTTTTACATTTTTTTTTGGCGAAAAAACTCTTTCCTTTTACCTTTGCTTTTGTAATTGAAAAAATACTTCGGATGACACTATGAGTGTAGATTTGCAAACGTTTTACATTATTCAACCAATTTTGAATGGTTTGCCACTGCAAGTGTCGGCATTAAAATTTTCTGTAATGGTCCAGCCAATCGAGTTTTTTTTTTTACTTTTCATGTGAGTAAAATATGGTAACACATCTGTTCAACAAACTTTGAATGGTTCGTCACTTTAAGTGTCGACATTATTTTCTTCTACTTTGGAAATTGTTCACATCAATTGCAAATATTACATTCAAAGGCATGTTTATATCTCACAAATAATTGTTTACCATGGTCTAATCGCTTATCAAAATGAATCCTGTGACCCAACGATCCTCCCAATTAACAAACATCCCTCACAGTAACCTTTGTGGAGATGCAGAGGCAAACACGGTCTCCAAATAGCAAAGGTTACGCACTAACATTCCTTCCCCCAATCCCACCTGACTGCAAGGACATGGCCGGCGCAGTTATTGACCCTGTATAAATAATGCACACTCAAGAAGTTTATGGCCAATCACAGCCAAACTTCTAGTTGATTTTTTGTGCATCTCCACTGACCTCGGTCAATCACGGAACCATTGATATGTGTAGTCAGTCTAAGCTAACCTAAAATTACAGCAGAATGAAAGAGAGGCAGATAGAAAATAATCATTAATGCATGAACATTACTAATTATGTGACTTTTTTTATTTCTGAGTTTGCACTGCTCTTCGGCAGATGTAAACAAATCCATACACGGAGCTGTCACATCAAAAGGCCTACACGGAGAAAATGAAGTACTCAAAAGTGAGTCCATTCCGTGCGTTAACCTAATTTTGAGTTGATGGGGTAGAAGTTGTTTTCATTTGCAAAAAAATACCTACTGGCTAAGTTCTTTTCACTCAAACGGCAGATCAAATAACTCAACTGCCAGTACTAATGCCACTTACTCAAATTTGAGGTAACGCATAAATGTTCGGCTTTTGGGTTGTTTTGCTCTTCACTCTTTGACAACAATAGAAGGAGCAAATGAAATAGAGATCATTCTTTCGAATAATGTATTCAGGGTGTCTACTACCTGGAAAAACCTGGAAAACCGGGAATTATCAGTGAATTTTATTAAACCTGGAAAAAACAGGAATTCTCAGGGAGTTTCGGCCATAATCATGGAAATTATTTTGCATCTGAAATACAAGGTAGAATATGTCTTTTCATGACAGAAAATCATTTAAATCATAAAAATGTTCGGATGCGCCGCTATCAAGACGCTACTAGAAATATTCAGTCATTATTTTTTAAAATGATTTTTATTTTATCCAACATAAAACATAAACTTAAGATTGGAAAGTTGGTAAAGGCAAGTACAGTTCCCATTTACAGTTGGGTGTCGTTCATGAGCATATGGAAAACATTCCAAATTTATTTACAAAAATTCCACAAGTTCTGGAGGAAATTTCAAGCAACGCTTCAGGTATTCTAGTGATTCTTTCTGGAATACCTTTATGAGCTTCTCCAGGGATGCTGCCAGCAATTTTTCAAGGGATGCTTAAGGGGGCAGGATCCGTCATTGATTTGAGAATTTTCAAAAGCAGTTTTTTGTTAAATATCAAGAAATTTTACAGGAAAATGTGTTCACTGTATTATATTTTCCAACCGAAACACAGTGAACACATTTTCATCGAATAATTTTCAGTTTTGAACAGAAAAACTGCTTTTGAAGTTTCGATTATGACGATGATTACGATGACGGAGCGTTGAACGTTAAACGAATTTATTCACAAATTTTGTCAAGAAAATCGTAGAACACTGCAA
The DNA here is from genome assembly GCF_002204515.2 of Aedes aegypti. Classification (NCBI taxonomy): domain Eukaryota; kingdom Metazoa; phylum Arthropoda; class Insecta; order Diptera; family Culicidae; genus Aedes; species Aedes aegypti. The sequence continues at coordinate 8,189 of NW_018734466.1, forward strand.
CATTATTCCTCCAGTAATTTTCACATAGATTACTCTGGAAAAGATGACAGCGATTATCCTAGGATTTCTTCCAGATGTTTTTCCACTGATTCATTGGCCGATTTTTTTTTTCCGGTCGTGAGATTCACCAGAGAGAGTTGTAAGATTCTTTGCACAAAGGTTCATTCCATTGCCTTTTTTGCATAGAATCCTACATTTTCACATGGATTCTATAAAAAATCATTCACGATTACTTTCAGAAATTGCTCCGAAAATTTCCTCAGGCCTTATTCCGATGAAATCTTTTATGAACTTTTCCAAGAATTCCTCAAAAAATTCGACCTCAAATTCCTCATTAAGTTTCCCCAGAAATTTCTCTAAGAATATCTCCAGCATTTCATCAAAATGTTATTGTTGTGGTTCAAACAATTATCTAATATTTTTCAAAAATTTGTTCCGTGGATTCTTCAAAACTTCATTCAAGGTTCCACATAAGTAAGCTATTCTTACAGGTATTTTTCTAATTATTCATACTTGAATTTCTTCAGGAAGTCTCTTCTCATTTCATTAAAAAGTCTTATAGGACAATATTAAGAGATTCGAGGGTTTTTCAGTTATATTAGCATTTTATCAAGAAAACCCTAAGAAGAATCTCATCAAGAATGCAGGAGTTCTTTTAGAGATCCTCTTAGGAATTCATCAAGGTATACTTAGAACACACACAAAAATTTTCTTTAGAAATTCCACTCGGATTTTTCTCAACATTTCTTTCTAAATCCTTGTTGGGGTAGATGTACCAATAGTGGAGGTACTAGGCACGATTGTACTTCATTTAACCCCTCAAAATTCAAGATGCGCAATTAATGTACATGTTAATGTTGTAACGGGAAGTAACGACCGTTGACTTAATAAGAAAAATGATTTCATCGCAATAATCCACGGCATGTCAGTGAAAAATAATACCTTCACTATTGGTACACTGTTCCTTTAGTTGCGTATGTTTTTAATTTGTGTTCCTATAGTTGCGGTATCCGTTGTTTTCTTATGGGATCCTCCACTATAGGAACACTTTACCGCAACTATTGGTACAAGCAAGTAAGGTTTTAGCAATTTTAGTGATATTTCATCAGTTTTTCAAGTAATTTGAACGATCTTTTCAACTATTCCGCGTATCAACAAGCCTATACGTTGATTGGCAGTGTCGCTTCTGTGGTAAATGTAATAAAATCAGTGAAAACGGCACTACCGCAACTATAGGAACATCCACAACTAAGCGAACACTTACCCTATTTCCCTGGAGACATCTCTAGAAGAACGACTAGAATTGATTTTTGAAATTTGAAAATAAATAACAGGAATTTCTGAATGAATTTTGAATTTTGAAGATGCTCTAAATGGGAATGTCTGAGGAAGTCCTAGGCAAATCAATGGAAAAATCAAAGGATATATTTCTTGAGAACATGGAACTTCCTTTGAAAATGTCTCCAAAGGTCTTTGGAGGGATTCCTGATGGAATCACCGATCTTGAAGGTATCAAAAACTAAATCCTTGGAAGAATTACTAATAAAATTCTTGAAAAAATCACAAACAAACTCCTGAAAAGATCGTTGGGGTGATATGTGAAAGAAATCCACGGTAAGCCGAACAATTAATACTTGTCGTAATGTCAAGGGACTCCGAAAACTCTTACAGACTTAGAATCATTCTTAGAGAAATGAGGAACCAAAATTTCATGACGTGGTGGTTCATGTTGATTTCCCAAAGATATCATCTTGGAAAATATACAAAATGCCCTCTAAAGAAATTTTGGGGAAATGTTTTTTTCCCTTAAGTTCGAAAAGACTATTTTCTTCATCTGCTCTTGATGATTGAATGCATTTTCAGATCATTTGGAAAAAAAAAATATTTTTTGTGGAAATAAAAAAACAAATCACAATTTTTTTTTGTTTTTAAAATTTGTAAAATTTGGAATAGTTTTTTTAAACCTGGAAAAACCTGGAAATCTCAGGGAATTTCATTTCTGTAAATGAGTAGACACCCTGTGTTAGTGTGGAGTTGAGAGAAAATTTAGTGCGCGGATAAAAAAATGGAGTCAGGCTATGGATGTTCCGAATCCGGTGGTTCTCCAGCGCGAGAAGTTGGTTCGGAACACGACACTCTTCAGCAGTTTCTTCACATGATACATCTGAAAAATCCTCTCAGTGTAAGATTACAAATTTCTTCAAATAATTTCTCCAAGATTTTGCAAGGATTTGACTCGCGATTACTTCAGTTTTTGTCCGGAATTTCTTAGGAATTTTCCGTTGAAATTCGTATATGAATTATTTAATAGAGTTTTCCACTAGTTATTGCCCTACCTACTCCGTTAAGAAAATGATTCAATAACTTCAGTTATTCGTGTAGAGATAACTTCAAAAAAATCGTGTATGGATTCTAACAAAAATTTAAAAAACCTTCCAGGAATTTGTACACGCTTTTTCTGGAGTTCCGGCCTGAGTTTTTCCAAGGACTCATCCAAGAACTACTCTAACAGTTCTTTTTTTTTAATTTCTGAAGGTTTCGCTCCAAAGAATCCTGTAAGAGTTCATCCTGCTTGTCGTTGCAGTTTCTAGTTATAATTCTTAAAGTACAGTAACCACACAGTTATGGATCAGCCAAGGGTCATTTGTCAGAACAAAATATGAATGAAAAACATGGTGTCGCTTTGCAAAACAAAATTACCTCCCTGGCACTGCAGAATATAGTTGTTTTTGAGAATACATTTCAGAATACGCGATTATTTACCAAAAAGTGTCGATTTCGACAGAAATTTCAAACGATGTCCACCCCACAGATGTGGATCAGTGGGAGAGGAGGATCCTTATTATGGATCAATTCGACTCATATTATGGATCAAAACACTATAACAGCAATTTATCTGCGTGGTAAACATATAGTGGTTATCACGCTCAATGGTATGGGTGCCCTAGTGTAGATGTAGTTGTGAACCTTACAAGGGAAGGTCACGATGGTGTTACACGGGGTTTTCAACCGGACTATTTTTGTTAGATTCTACATGTCGAAATATGAAAAACCCAAAAGCCTTTCGGGTGATGGACCAGTGGTGTAGCCAGGAGGGGCTCTGAAAGGGGCAATTTTGTACGTATATTATACTATTGAGCTAATTGGAAATTTGACAAAAATATTTTTTTAGTATCTATTGTGATGGTAGAGAACAGAATAGACATTAAAGTATGTTTAAAATGTATTTTCCATGCCATAGGCGCAATCGGGATGGGTTTCCCGATTGCGCCTATGGCATGGAAAATACATTTTAAACATAAATTAATGTCAATTCTGTTCTCTACCATCACAATAGATATTGAAAAACTATTTCTGTCAAATTTCCAATTAGCCTAATAATATAATATACGTACAAAATTGCCCCTTTCAGAGCCCCTCCTGGCTACACCACTGTTCCATCACCCGAAAGGCTTTGGGGTTTTTCATATTTCGACATGTAGAATATAACAAAAATAGTCCGGTTGAAAACCCCGTGTAACACCATCGTGACCTTCCCTTGTTAGAGGAAAACAATATGCACTCTGTCTCGATAGACACCCAGAACCTGGGTGTAAATATTTCAAATTGGGTAATATTCCCATATGCATTTTGATGAGTCTGGAAAGTGTGTGCCAGTTTCGTTGAGGAAAACAAAAACAAACTGAGTATGATGAGCGTATGCAAGTGTTCGTGTGTTCAAATGTCACTTAGCTCTACACACTTAGAAAATATCACCGACTCCGGTAATTTTTTTTACCGAAATATAAACCGCTGAGCGTTCGGTAATGCTTCCGGTAAACTTAATAATAACCGAACAATCCGTAATTCAAATCAAAACACAGCTGTCAAAATATTACAAATCGTTCGGTAACTATTGATGAACGATTTGTAACGTTCATTCAATTACCGAACGCATTGTTCATATTTGCAGGCAGTCAGAATTGGATAGGATAATCAAAAATGAAAAAAAAAAAATAATGGCAATGTATTGTGATGTATAAAAAAAGACAATTTACACCGTCTTCAGCCAAAGGCTGCACAGACTGAACATGGATATTGTGATGTATAAAGAAATGATCGAAGTCATTTCAAGATCGTTTCGACATGTTTATTTTTTTTATAAATATTTCACTGTTAGCGATTCTACCATCAAAAGTAAGTTGCAAATTCTGCTGCAATTGAATAATCCATTGATTATTCACTATATGCAACAGTCCTGCGAAACGTTTGCAGCTATTCGCTCCTTCTAGCGAACAAAACTGGTGCCGCCGATTCTGTCTTCGATGTAAGTATTCTGTAGTAAATCTAATTTGATTTATTTACCTCGATCTATTCTACGATGCCTGACACTGTTCTTTTTTTCTCACGGTACCTATATTTTGCTTACATAAATAAACATGGCGGTTAAAAACACAAGTTATCAATTGTTCGGTAAAGCACCGTAGCACTAGGTACCGAACTACGGTAAACTTTTACTGGCTATGGCGAATCTAAATGGTTTACAAGTTTTTCGGTAAACAAAATGACGACTTAGGTGAAAACAAACAAATATTCTTTGAATTCGCCTAATTGTGCACGTTTTTTCGGTAAAGCTCGTTTGAAATACCGAAACATCAGTTGAATATTTGTTTACAGTACGTTTTCGGTAACAAAATTTACCGAACAACGAAAGAAAATCTAAGTGTGTATAGTTAGTGAAAGCATATGTTTTGGCGTTTGTATTGTAATAGTCTTATCTTTGATTCACAACTGTGGTATGGATTTCAAAACTCCACAGTTATGAATCAACGCTTCAGGGAATATGATTGACATTTTATTTCCTACGGACTATGCTATGCTTGAGAATATTATAATTAATGCTGTACGGATTTATGGTTCACGTAGGTGAAATGTGTTATGCATAATTGCAACTCTGTTTGATGCCGGTTATTTCTGCCGGCTACGTTGCACCACTCCCGCGCACGGTAAAAAGAAGCAAGGTATTATACTCCGAAAAATGACATTTGGCAGTGACGTCATTCCTATCGCAAACTCGAACGAGTGCAAAAGAAAGCAAGGCCTGCTCTCCATTGCTATCCTCAAGGCCTCATGCTTGACGATAGTTTGATGGAAAAATCGTTGTTTACACGTGGGAATAGCCTACCTTGTTGTGTATACCGTGACACCCACGTAATCGCAGAAGAAACCAATTCCTACTGGTTGTAGCTGACTACTTTTCCATGTGGGTTTCACTTCAACCAGTACGAAGCATTAGCAGTTCGAGCCTCTGTTCCATCCTGAAAGAGCAATGGTTCCTCCGAAACTCAGCACCCGAAGTGATCATCACCGATATGGCACTTGTTTCACGTCCAATGATCTTAGGGAACTGCTGAACAAGTTTCAGATAACACATTGGCTCAATTCCAGATACCATTTCCAGGCCAATCCTGTGGAAAGGGTCAAACGTACGATAAATGCTGCCATTCGAACGTACGTCAAGGAAGATATCAAAGACTCTGGGACACTCGAACTGCTGAAATAAAAATGCTCAATACAAGCTTGCATGCCTCTACCGGTTTTACACCGTATTTCGTAACTCATGGCCACGGACATGAGCTTTCCAAATCAGGGGCCGATAACAAACTGGCACGACACGAAGAAAACCTTACAACTGATAAGCAAAACGACCGAAGAAAAAGAATATTCTCTCGAATTTATGAACTTGTCAGCAATAATCTAGAAAAAGCACACGAAAGATCCCATCAACATTACAACCTAGGTTGGTTCGTCGTCATATGAGCTGTAGAATATGAGTGGGAAAAGCCTCGGGGTTTGGCCAGTTGCACTTCTCAAGCCAGGGTAGACAATATTAGCCATTCACAGTTCCCACCACGCTTACAGAAAGTATCTTCTTCTTCTTCTTTCTGGCGTTACGTCCCAACTGGGACAAAGCCTGCTTCTCAGATTAGTGTTCTTAGCACTTCCACTGAGAGCTTTCTTTGCCGATTGACCATTTTTGCATGTGTATATCGTGTGGCAGGTACGAAGATACCCTATGCCCAGAAAGTATCATGAGTTGCAATATTTACCAAACGATTCGAAAGTTTATGGCATTACTATTAAAGTAAGAAAAACATCAATAAAAGAAGGTTCAAACTTCATGCCAATCGAGTTTGTTTTCGGCCCCATCTCGCAGGAGCAAGCGACACAATCCATAAACCAAACACTTGGCCACGCCACTCTTTCTTCGCACTGCGCGAACCGGACACGATTGATCTTTATTGCAACGCTCTCAAGACAATCGATGGATCTAGCACTACTCTTTTTGATTTGGAGATATTTTACGATTCCTAATAATCAGAAAGATGGTCTCTTTCAAAGTTGATCAGTAGATCAAGCTACACAAACTAAAAATCGACAATTCTACATCAGGCAGCACTAGTGAGCATGACTTTTTTTATTCAATAAATACGTATACAAGATTCTGATGACAACAAAACATTACGTTTTGGGCTAAGTACAATGAGATGATGGATCACTAAGTTTGAAATTCAGGCTGAGAATTTATAATCACAGAGTTGTAATTATTATGAATGCGTATTTTTTCATAATTTTTTCTCCACCATGAACAAAAAAAAAACAAAGTGCGACAATTCATTGAACCTGCTCATTTTCCATTCCATGAGCAAACACGTCATTTGAAGTTGGATGTTCTTCAGTAGTTCTCCCATTTGCTCTTTTCGATCCGCGTGGATGTCCAGATTTTAGAAAGTTTCCAGTTCATCGATAAGGTTGATTTTAGTTTGTATTTCTTCGGAGGTTGGTTGCACCATAATGATATCTTCCATTCCATCAGAATCCGGCTTAAGACTAGCGATAATCTCCTCCACGGTTACTGAACTGTTCAATAATGACGTCTAGAATTTCTTCATGACATAATTTTGATGTAACCATCTGCTCTTCTTCACTTGCGATATATTCCAAAATATCTGAGTTCTCAACGCTTTTAACTTCTACTTGAGATCCCATAAAATAGGACGGGATCAACTTATTTTAACAGTTATTTAGTGTTGTTGGTTTAATGTATTAAATAGCTGATTGCATTCAATTGAAACAATTTTTCAAATTGAATTGTATCCAAGGCTAAGTTAAAGAAAGACCATTGTCTTCTGAAATTCCAGACTACTTACTCAAATAAAGACAGCCCTTTTGGTATTGAACAACTTTGCCGAAGCCCAAATCTTTCGAAGTGGTCAGGATTCTGAGATATCCACAAAATAAAAGTGGATGTGGTAGTGTTCATGGGTAGTGGACGCCTTTTGGCGATGACCCTTTATTTTATTATTTTATCGGCGTTATCGTGTCATAATGCCCTTGTGGCATTTATTAAATTACCATACAGTGCACTTACAGTACGGGATTAGTGCAGTGCAGTGATTTTACTATGTGTATAAGGAAATATTGTGCAAAATATTTCCTAAATTTGCATGGCGGTGGTAGCTCATGGTGGTTTGATCGTCGTGTTTTGTTTTCATACATAAAAGTTTTACTAAATTTCCCATGTATGTATTTCAATTTACTTATGGTAGTATTGATACTCCGTTCTCCAAACCTCTCATGAGCGTAATGAGAATGTTCTTTTAGCGAGGGGAAAAAATCTCTTCGGCAGAGATGATGCAGTACTAGATCATCGTTATTGTACACTCACCATGTACACTCATCTTAATGGTAATGATACATCCCTGATTCTCAACCGCGTGTGCTTATTGTTCATGTAGTGTGTTTCGAGGTGATATATGGTCATACTGTTTGTACGTGTAAATTCTCTTCTGTTTATACAGTGTGGAAATCAAACGCATGCAGTGGATTGTTTGTGGTACGACTGCAGCATACCATTGCATCACTGGCTGGCACAGTATTCGAAAGAAACAAACCGCCTTGTGGGTTTACCGTATCGCTGTGAGAATCTGTGTTCACATACGAATGCAGATTTATTTCACAGAAACAAGTGAATGATTTGAAAGCGGCTTAAGGTAAAGATTAATCTAAGCTACCCTTCAAGTTTTCAAGAGCACAGATCAGGAGAATTAGATATCCGTTCAGGCTGAAACCTTTATCAATCTGTCACTAATTGATCACATTTTCAGTGTGGTCGGTTGCCTGGTTCTTTATATTTATGTTCTTGAACATTTGAAGTTTGGCTTCGATTCATCTTCACCTTAAGTACTTTTTTCTTGAGTACTGTTCTAGGTATGTATGTGAATGTGTAAAGTAGTATGCACTGCGAATTAGTTTACGATATCTTTGTTCGACTTTGGAAAGATTCTCGCTCTTCCTTATTCTCATTACAACTAATTGTGTTGGTGAGTTAAAACTTCCAATGGGTCAAGAGATTATCTGAACTCAGACGATCTTTCTTTTCTCTTTTGGACGCCTTGGATAGCTGATCATCTCGTTCGTGCTATAGAACACAGCATCTCTAACATGGCTGATTTTGTGGGTAATAATACCGGTCGTTCGGAATCACATGCCGAGTCCTCCTCAAAATCATCTACTAAACATGCTTTTTAGAGAACTCAGAATGATGACAAAGAATTACCAGTGGCTGCTTCTTCTACCCCTACTGGTGATGCAATTAGTTGTTCCTCTAGGGGAAAAAACTATGCAAAGAACCAGCGGAAAAAGTTTAACCGCAAAGCTGCTTCCGCAGGTAAAATTCTTCTTTCGGAAGTTAATGCTAGTAATTCACGATCGTCATTGCGCTTTTTCACAAACGCTCTGAAGGATGAATTACTTAGCGATTTAAACGTTTTTCTATACCAGACGCCGCCTGGCTCGTTGATCCCTACATTCTGTGGCTGCGGGATAAGATATGGCCGAATGTGGTTTTCTCCCGAAAACCAAGAAAGCCATGACTGGTTGAAGCAGAAGTTGATGGTGATCCACAAGACAGCGATTGATGGTTGCAAATTTGTTTTTGAACCGTTCAATCTTCAATCAATGTTTGTTTACGCGTTCCTTGGAATGCGAATGAAAAATTGAACCAAACTGATGTGCTGAATTGAATAGTTTTCCAGAATCCCTCGATTTTGGCAAACTTCTGGAAGATCAACAATGTCAAGTCAATGGAGAATGGATATCGTCTGTTCTTCTGCAGCATTGGTGATGACTCTGTTGAACTTCTTAGGAAGCAAAATTTTATGATTAACTATGGTTTTCATAAAATTTCTGCTCGTCTTCTCTCGAAGAAATAAGCCCTCTTCAAGCTCTTTTGTCAACGTCTTCAACAACGGACTTCTATAGCATAGCATAGCATAGACTGACTGTACATGTCAATGGTTGCTACTCCGTGATTGATCGGAACTGGTAAGAATTGCACTACGATCCAAATGAATAAGGGATGGGAGTTTCCGCTTACTCTCGAAGTGCAATTTTAGCAGATCTAATATTATTGATCAATAACGGCGCCGGCCAAGTCCTTACAGTCAGTTGGGATGGGGAAGGAATGTTAGGGTGTAATGATTGTTGCTTCTAGAGACCGAGAATACCTCTGCATCTCCACAATCACCACGGGAAGGGTGTTTATTAGTGAGGGAGGAAAAGATCTGGGAGTCACCTCTGGTCGGTGATGCGATCCATGGACAAGGGGGAAATATACGACTTGTATTTAAAACTAGTTTTGTATTTTTGTCTCGAGAAGTTTTTGGAAAAAAATACGTCAACATCTATAATGTCGAACAATTCAAAAGACGTTTTTATTAATGACGAAAACTGAAAATTGCATGTATATATTTTAACTTAAATGAAACAGGAATAATGCCAACACTTGAAGTGACGAACCATACATAGTTTGTTTGAAAATTACATATGAGTATTACTGTGCATTTTGTCTCGATATGGTAGAAGTTTTAGAAAATACGTCAACATTCACAATGTTGAACAATTCAAGAGATAATTTTTAATAAAGTCAAAAAAAATATGTATATTGAAGTTGTATAAGAAAAAAGCATAATGCCGACACTTATAGTGACGAACCATACAAAGTTTGTTTTAATATTACATAAAAGTTACGCTTTCAAGAAAAAATGTGTTATCATAACTCCGGCGACGAAAACACGCGCGAATCCGTCAGCAAAATCAATCGGACGACGCAAAACCGAACTGTCCTGCTTGGGCTTCACGAAGCACTACCCAGCAAGGCGCTCCAAAACAGGGGCATCTTCAACAACGGACTTTTATATCAGAAGAACCGTTGTTACGCAGATGTTGATAAGTTGAATGAGTTACAGTATCCTTTCGAGGGGTGCTGAACATAATTCTTAACATTATGTTTACGTTGGGAACTAGTAAATCATTCTTTTTTTTTTTAGTTTGGTTTTCTATCATTCCCGCGTAACATCAAAACCAATGCAATCGATATAAGCATCCCATTTGGGGTGCTTGTTACGATATTTCCTTCTCCTGACTTCCCCTCCTTTCCTTTTACTCCCATCCTCTCCCTTTCCATAATCCTTTCTATCGGGTAAGTGATGAGACGGCGATGACGTGCGAGGCACAAATCTCCCATTTGTAGGGGAACGTGCCGCCTGAGCCAAATTTTTGATACCTGATACTGTAAAAGGAATACGCGTTATAGAAATGCGTTCAGTAGGAGACCCGATTATATATTCGTATTTATCAGCGAAGTCAATTATTCATAGTTAAAGTTTGCAAAGAAATTATTGTTTTCCTAAATATCAACTGATTTATGCGTAACTGCTGCATTTGAAGACACTGCAAGCCTTAAGTTTGCGGAACATTAGTTAAAACTGTATGTTAGATATTCGACTATTTTCCGCCCTTGTATCACTGTGCTCCGATGCATGCCGCCTTCTTCGGTATTTAAAGGCCTTGACGTCACCGCTGATTAAAAATACACCGGCGCACAGGTCTAGTTCCAGCATCTCGTTCCTACAGCCCGAAGAATTAGACGCAGAACAACGCAAGCGGGGAGCCTTTCCACAGAGAATGCGAGCTTGTATCGATCGAGGAGGGTCTTCCACGGGGTGCAAGAATCAGAAGCGCAAAAAACCTGCAGGGGGAAAATCTGGGAAAAGAAGTAGAAAAAAAAGTGAACCGACGAGCGAGCGGAGCACGTGAGATGTGCAAAAGGATTAATTAAAAATACCTTATCAGGATAAACGAGCGCTTCACCACTCCCGTCGTTGTTGTTGTGTGCTCTCGGAGGCTGCGATGAGTGGGTGAGGGCGTACCGAAGTGATACGAGACACTCACTGACTGGACCGGGGTCGATTCTTTTGTTGAATAATACACGATGTGATAGAAGGAGTAGTAGGTAGCGACTGTGGACTCTGAAATGATTCTCGGTTTTTTGATTATGCAGCTTCTCCTAAATGGCACTTATGATGAAGGTCAGCTGGAAATGTTTAACCTGTCTCGTTTGGTTGTTGTTATAGTTGGTATGATATGAACGAGATTAGTTTGTTCCTTTTTTGAGCTGTAATGACAATGTTTTCATACTCTGTGATATGGTGTATGTACCCAAGACAAGTCAAACACGTAACCAATAATCCTTTTTCAATAACATTTTTATGAAACTATTTACAAATTATTTATGATTTTGGGCGAATTGCTCTACTTTGATGCTAATTTATAATTTTGAACAAAACCAAATAGTATTTTAAACTTTATTTGCATTTTCAGCACAATTATTTTCAATACTTTCAACTTCTAGAGTGATAGAAATGATATTCATGACAATACATTGGAGGCCCAGTATTTGGCCCAGACAATATTGACGGACGACGTCTTTTAGAGGTCTGAACCCGAAGAAATCAGTTATCAAGATTAACAGAACTTCTTCATGTGATGCTTCAAATCTAGTTTTTCTGTTTTCAACAACATGATGAACGATGGTTAAATACAAAAATAAGTAAAACTCCGTCGTACAACGCACATTACGTATTTTATCTAAGATACCAAAAAATGGACTTCCATCTATAGATATACTTTCATATTGGAAAGTGGTTATGTTGAGTGTTGGACTGTTTCTATATCTTTATATATTGATGGCTTCACCTTAGCGTCATGCCATTACCGGGCGAATTTTAGAGCTCCATCTTCGTTGGTTTTGGGTGATACTTCTTCAGTTGCTTCGAACGTTTAGGGCCGCCAGGTCCTCCTTCTACTGCATACAGTCAGCGTATTCGTGAATTTTATTTTCGCAGTTCTTTCTTCTGACATTTGCCCTAAGTGACCAGCCCACTGAAGTCTGCCGTATTTCACACGTTTAATAATATTCTTTTCAACGTTCACGCTTCATAGAGAGTCACCGGAAGAATCAATGTTTAATACGGGGAAAATTTCGGTCTTGTTTGTAAGTCGCAGACTAAAGTTGGTTACATAATCCGTAGAAGACCCTATTTGCAGCCACAATACGTCTTTTTACTTCCCGGTAAACGTCATTGTTACATGTCGCAAGTGTTCCAAGGTAAATAAACTCTTCAACAACTTCAAACACATCCCCATCAAACACTACCTCAGCACCTACACCACCAAGCCTGACTCTATCTCTCCCTTCAACCATGTACTTCGTTTTAATAGAATTAATGGTCATTCTTTTCGACGCTATCCTCCTCTTCAGAGGCACGAAGGCCTCCTCCACTGACCTAAGACGTATTACAATAATCTGTTCAACATCACAAACGAAATTGGCACCTCATTTGCAATACGTACAGTGTTGCACTCAAGGCCGTATTCATGGGGGGGTCCAAGGGTGGACCCGGACTCCCACATTTTAGGGGCCCCCACATAATACGACTAAAATAATCATCATTGCACATTTAAGAATAAATATAAAAACCGATGAAATGGTGCCAATTTTTTGAATCAAGTCGAAAGATTTGAAAATTAAGGGTTTCTAATTTTAAATTACAGTGTTATCTTTTGGCTTGAAGTCTAAATGATTTTTTGGCTTGTCTGTAATGTGCAATATATTTGCTCTATTTTTGGATCTGAGAGTTTTAGTATTTGTTCGATAGTCTTATACATAAATCATAAAATTATGCTGAAAAATGTGTTACATGGATGGCCTGATTCGCTACTCACCATATAGTAACGCTAGTGTCTATGTACGAAAAATTGCTAAAAGTTAACGCGGAAAATATTTGTATGCATCTTACAAATAAATTCTCAAAAATGGGAGCTATTTTAGAAAAAAAATTTGGTACCGGCTGGGCGTCATGATGATGATTTTTGCGTCTACCAAATACTCTTTCGATTACAGCTTTTATTTACATGAAATTTGTAGTCATATGCTTTTCTCCATACAAAATAAAATGAGAAAACTTCTGCTGATTAACTGTGGACAAAAGCAAAGCAGGCAATTCGAAATCACCACCAACAAGTGTCCAATCGATCGAATTTTTAGCTTGAACTGTTGTTTAGTTCTCCAGATTTGTGGACTTGAAGATTTGAGGTTTGCCTTCGATTCATCTTCACCTTAAAGCACTTAAATCTGGAACTCAAATTTAGCATAAAATATAAAGAAAATGACAACATACTATAGCATCAAAATATTTTTCTGGGAAAAAGGCCCCCACAGAACTCTGGCCCCCACATTTGTTATTCCGGCCCTGAAGTTGCACTTATCAGTCTAATTAGTTTCGCCGGAATACCACGTTCAGACATTTCCTGCTACAGCTAATTTATTTTCACTAAGTCGTACGCTGCCTTGAAATCAATAAACAAACAGTGGGTCTGCAAGTTCTGTCAGATTTCTTACCTGAATTCTGTTGGAATACTAACCAGAAATCTGTCGGAATCATAATCAGAGCTCTCTTAACGAGGATTATGTGGAAAAATTGACCTGTCGACATTTTTACCAGATTTCTAGCAGAACCCTGACCAGGATTCTGTTAGAATTTTAAAAGAATTCTGTTAGAATACTGACAACAATTCTGTCAGAATCCTGACCAGAAATCTGTCGGAATCCTGACCAGAACACAGTCGGAATCCTGACCAGAACTCTGTCAGTATCCTTACCAGGATTCTGTCGGAATCCTGACCAGGATTCTGTCGCAATTCTGACCAGGATTTTGTCGGAATAGTGACCAGGATTCTGTCGTTATCCTGATCAGGGTTCTGTCGGAATCCTGACCAGTATTCTGTTGGAGTCCTATATTCTAACGGAATCCTGACCAAGATTCTGCCGCAATCCTGACCAGAATTCGGTCGGAATCCTAATCAGGATTCTGTCGGAGTCCTATATTCTGACTGAATCCTGACCAGAATTCTGTCAGTATCTTAACCAGGATTCGGTCTCAATCCTTACCAGGATTCTGTCTCAATCCTTATAAGGTTTATATCGGAATCCTAACCAGCAATCTATCGGAATCCTAACCAGGATTATGTCGGAATACTAATCAGGATTCCTACTGACCAGGATTGTTGTTGGAATACTGAATAGAACTTGGTTGAAATCCTTACAAAAATTTTATCAGGATGTTTACCAGGATTTTGTCGGAATCCTGACCAAGATTCTGTCAGAGAACTGGAAGTTCTGATCAGGACTCTATCTATTGGAATCCTGACCAGAATTCATTCGGAATCCTGACCAGTATTTTGTCGGAATCCTGGCCAGTATACTGTCGAAATTCTGACCAGAATTCTGTCGGATTCCAGACCAGGATTTTGTCGGAATCCTGACCAGGATTCTGTCGGAATCCTAACCAAGATTCTGTCAGAATCCTAACCAAGATTCTCTGAGAATCTTGATCTGGATTCTGTCAGAATCCAGACCAGAATTCTGTCGAAATTTTAACCAGGATTCCGCCGAAATCCTGACCAGAATTCTGTCAAAATTCTGACCAGAATTCTGTCGGATTCCAGACCAGGATTTTGTCGGAATCCTGACCAGGATTCTGTCAGAATCCTAATCAAGATTCTGTCAGAATCCTAACCAAGATTCTGTGAGAATCTTGACCTGGATTCTGTTGGAGTTCAGACCAAGATTCTGTTGGAATCCTGACCATGATTCTTTCGGAATCCTGGCCAGGATTCTGTCGGAGTCTTGACCAGGATTCTGTCGGAGTCCTGACCAGGATTCTGTGGGAATCACAACCATGAATCTGTGGGAATCTCAACCAGGATTCTGCTGGAATCCTGACCAGGATGCTGGTACAAACCTGACTAGGATTGTGTCGGAATCCTGCTCAGGATTGTGTTGAAATCCTGATCAGGATTCTGTCGGTATCCTTATCAGCATTCTGTCGCCATCCTAACCAGGATTCTGTTGGAATCCAGACCAGGATTCTGTCGGAATCCAGACCAGGATTCTGTCGGAATCCAGACCAGGATTCTGTCGAAATCCTGACCATGATTCTGTTAGAATCTTCTGGTAGAAACCTGACTAGGATTGTGTTGGAATCTTGACCAGAATTGTGTTGGAATCCTGACCAGGATTCTGTCGGAATCCTTATCAGCATTGTGTCGCCATCCTAACCAGGATTCTATCGGAATTCTAACCAGAATTGTTTCGGAATCCTGACCAGGATTCTGCCGGAATTCTGCCCAGAATTCTGCCCAGAATTCTGTCAGAATTCTGACCAAGATTCTCTCGAAATCTTGACCAGAATGCTGTTGAAATTCTGACCAGGATTGTGTTGCAATCGTGACCTGGATTCTGTCGGAATCCTGACCAGGATTCTGTCGGATTCGTGATCAGGATCCTGTCAGAATCCTGACCAGGATTCTGTCAGAATCCTGACCAGGATTCTGTCGAAATCATGACCAGGATTCTGTCGAAATCCTGACTATGATTCTGTTGGAATCTTAATCAGGGCTCTGTGGGAATCCTAACCGAATTCTGATGGAATCCTTTCCAGGATTTCGTCGGAATCCTAACCGGCATTCTGTCGGAATCCTGACAAAAATTCCATCAGAATACTTACTTAAATTCTGTCGTAATACTGAGCACTAGTATTTTGTCGGAATGTTGATCAGGATTCTGTCGGCAACTTGATCAGAATTCTGTTGGAAGCATGACCAGGATTATTCCAAAAATTCCTGTCAGGATTCTGTCGGAATCCAGTCTACGATTCTGTCGGAACCCTGAGCAGGATGCTGTCACAATACTAACTTGAGTTCTATTCGTAATTTTGACCAGAATTATGTCGGAGTTCTGACCAGAACTCTGTTGGAATTCTGACCAGAACTCTTTCTCAATCCTAATCAGAATTCTGTCGGAATCCAGACCAGGATTCTGTCGGAATCACAACCAGCATTCTGTCGGAGTCCTAACTAGGATGATATGGGAATCCTAAACAGGTTCTGTAGGAACCCTTACCAGTAGGTGAATTCTGACACGTATTTTCATCGATGAAAAAACAGATTTTCTTAGTAGAGAGTAATAGTAGAAAATTTCTTCTCTTCGAAAATTTTTTTTCGACGGGATTCGCCTACAGGATTTTGTCACAATACTAACCTGAGTTTTGTTGGAATTCTGAACACTGTTCTGTTGGTATACTGACCAGAATTTTTTCAGAATGTTGACTAGAATTCGGTCGGAATCTTAACCAAAATTTTGTCGGATCCTAATCAGGATTCTGTGGGAATCCTAACCAGCATTCTGTTAGAATCATACCCAGGATTCTGTTGGTATCCTGATGAGGATTCTGTTAGAATTCTGACCAGAGTTCTGTAGAAATCTTGACCAAAAATCTGTTGGAATCCTGACCAGGATTATGTCAAAATCCTTATCAGGAATCTGTTGGTATCCTGGTCAAGATTCTGTCGGAATTCTGACCGGGATTCTGTCACAATACTAATCTGAGTTCTGTTGTAATTCTCTGAACACAATTCTATTGGAATTCTGACCAGAAGTCTGCTAGAATTCTAATCAGAATTCTGACCAGAATTTTGTCGGAATTTTGACAAGAATTCTGTCGGAATCCAAACCGGGATTCGGTCGGAATTATAACCAACATTCTGTCGGAATCATAACCAGGATTCTGAGGGAATCGTAACCAGTATGCTGTAGGAATCCCTACCAGGATTTTGTCGCAATCATCAAATCTACCAACACGACGTACATGTTTGCAAATACAAAACGAGAGTAGCCTTGTTGTTTTGGTAGGTAAGGCAATGCTTAATGGGGATGTATTCGAAGTTGATGAAAAGTTTGACTACCTTGTGATATATGAAAATATTGTTTCCCGTGAGGTACCTTCTTCACTACTATATAGTTTCCAAGGAACTAATCCAAAACTTTTGCAAATTCCTAGTTCATATTATTCCTCCAGCGCTAAATGGTCCATCAAACCCTTTCCCCGTGCATAAACTTCGATGAAATACGATCACCGAATCCCATAACCGTCAATTTGCATGGTTTTCCCACAACTTTGCCCCCTTCGACAACATTTTCCATAACTGTAAACCGATACCAGTATGGGCAAAACATTCGGCTTGGAAGCACTTTGTCGGAATCCTGCTGCAGAACCACGTTGATGGCCCGGCAAAATTGAGGTACCCATTTTCCTGGAAATTATTGCCTTGCCTATATGTTTGCTGCCGCCGCATGCTTCTGCTGCTGTTATTCTTTGGGGACGTGACTTGTGGAATTCCATTCCCCTACCGGGCGGCGGCGTCACATTGAAATTGGAACCCTTTTTGCGTACGAACGATCAGAGTAAATGCTGGCTTCCAGAATGTGTTTGTTTGCTCCGGAGCAAATGGCTCGACAGGTGCTGTGGAAGCTGCTTGGTGCGTAGCTTGAATTTAATTAAATCTTTGTAATTTTTTCCCCTTTCCTCCGCATTGCACAGTGTACTGTTTTGGGACGGAAAACGGACGCAATTCAGTCGCGATCGAAAGGCTTGTGAAAAAAAGTAAGAGGTTGTTTCCGAGATACGACCGCCAAGTTGACGTTGGATAACGTTAGCCTTTTTTATTTTCTGGCTAGGAACCGTCACGAACTTACACTCCCGTGCAAAAGTTTGGGTTCACCCCCTCAAAAACATGCAAAAGTGTTCTGTCCATATCTCTGTGATTACATGTCCAATTTAAACTCTCTTAGCCGCATTCGAAAGGCAAAGAGTATTTTTCATATAATTTTTTCCAAAAACAGTTTTTGAATTTTGTGTACTAAATTTTTACTTAAAGTTGTTAAATTTTTCAAAAAACACACTCAAAAATCATATTTAATTTCCTCAGCATTGGGTCGACCAAAATTTTAAATCAAAGTGTCATTAGAATCGTAATCTTATATTCTTTGAAGAGAACCCACGAAATTTTGGCAGAAAAATCTGGAAAGTATTCAAAATCAATGAAACAGTCAGTCAAGTCATCGTGCAAAAGTTTGGGTTCACCCCTCAGTATGATGCAAATCGTGCAAATGTTTGGGTTCACCTGAGCCGCACGCACATCATTTTTGTCAATATCTCTGCCATTTTTCAACCGATTTTAATAGTTTAAAGCTTTTTTGAGCGCAAATAATGGCGCGTACATGATTGGTTTGAGATTTCACAGATTTAAGTAAGTTCAGATGAACCCAAACTTTTGCACGATACATCATACTGAGGGGTGAACCCAAACTTTTGCACGATGACTTGACTGACTGTTTCATTAATTTTGAATATTTTTAAGATTTTTCCGCAAAAAAAAACATGAGTGCTCTTCAAAGAATATAAGATTACGATTCTAATGACACCTTGTTTTAAAATTTTGGTCGATCCAACGTTGAGGAAATTAGCTATGTTTTTTCAGTGCGTATTTTGAAAAATGTCACAACTGTAAATAAAAATTTAGTATACAAAGTTCAAAGAATGATTTTGGAAAAACATACGAAGAAAGAACAACTCTTTGCCTTTCAAATGCGTCTTAAA
Organism: Aedes aegypti; assembly: GCF_002204515.2. Lineage (NCBI taxonomy): Eukaryota > Metazoa > Arthropoda > Insecta > Diptera > Culicidae > Aedes > Aedes aegypti. The sequence goes on from NW_018734466.1 coordinate 27,070, forward strand.
GAATTTCTATTGGACGTGTAATCACAGGGATACGGACTGAACACTTTTGCATGTTTTTTAGGGGATGAAGATTTCTACTGCTAAAAATCCAATTAATTTTCACACTATTTGTTGCATGTCAATTCAGATTTATTATAGACATTGTATGTTATTATTTTGTGTTAATACAAAATAATCACTTTCTGAATAAAGCTTAGGCCATTATATTAAAGAATTGATTTTCCAGTGTATACCTAATCATTGGTAATTTGGAGCCATTAATTCAAAATAACTCTTTTCCATTGATTTTGGGTTACGTAATATTTGAATCTGAGAGAGACTCGCGAAGAGGAAAAATATCAACGTCATGTGCAGCCCAGATTCCCCTCTCACGAAACGTCAAATGCAGCCCACCGTTTTTATAGCTGAAATAGTGAAAAGTATTGTGTTCAAAGTAAACTGTTATTAAAAACCTCAGTCGGCGGAGCAGTTTTTTTCCAAAGTTGCTGATAAATCTAAGCAGAAGATTAATTATTTCTAATGTCTGCTACGTTTGCTGGCACAAAATTTCACTCAAATGGCTATTTATGATTCGATGTGATGCAAACTTAATCATTTTTTGCTGAGAGGTTCATGTGAGGATTTGAACAGCATGCGCATAATTGGTATGCGCATGCGCATAATTGGTATGCACAAAGTGGAATAAGAAAAAAACTCAGCAATCACAGAAAAAGAAGACCGTCTTCGCGAGTCTCGTCTCAGATTTGAATCATTCCTTAACAATAGAAAATATATTGCATTCCGACAGCATTGCAGCAGCGTCCTCGGAAACATTCTCAAATTGTCGTTTTCTCAATTATTCATAACTAATCATATATTGTATGATGCTACGAGATGAATTATAGCAAGAATGTGGTAAACACATTAGCAAATATTACACAAATAACTCTTTAGGACACATTTGTTGGCCCTGAAGAGGGCCGATTGAACTGTGAGAATCGAGTAACACGGACACATTTTGCCAGCAAACAGGTTGAAATCCTCTTCGCCCGATAAGGTTTGCGGTGGCGATGATGATGGGCGCTTGAACAAGTAGCTTGGGCTGATTTTCTTCAGCCATCTCGTAGCCAGCGATTTCACAAACCGGACACTGGATTTGCAGCAGCTTAATGGTTGTAAATTTTTGGTGGAATTTTACTGATTTTGGTAAAATGATTACCGCAAATCACTAAACATTTCGCCAAAACAATTATTAAATTCACCGACAGTTCTGTTGCTGTGAGAATTGCCAATAATGTTGCGCTTCATGGTAGAAATATTTTCAAAACTCTTTCAAAATTAAATTGTCGTCCTGAAAAGGACGGTTGAGTGAGTATATCGTCGATCACCATTCCATGCTCAAGTTTTGTGGATTCAATGGTAGTTTTGAATTCTGGTCTCGGTGATGGAGGTGATTTAACCTCCAAATCTGTACAGCGTACGGCCCTGCCATTTCAGAGCGTAGCCGAAAGAATTCTGGATGACTTCAGCACACCGCGGGTTTCCTCGTAGATGAGACCAAAGGTACGCTTGACGTCGCCACGGCGAGCCAGACGGCGAATGGCGGGCTTGGTGATGATGCAATGGATGTTGTCACGCAAAACCTTGCGATGACACTTGGCTCTTCCTTTTCCGAGGCCGGTCTAACTTCGACAACAATTGTAACAAAACTGATGCTCGGCCGCCGGCTCGGCTGCTTTTATGCGGTACGCGATCGATGAATTCTTCTTGCTCGCTCGCTGTTCACTGTTCGTCTCGCTCGCTCCCAAGAGAAGGTCATAAAAGGGACCGGCAGCCGCGCAAATTCAACATTCGTTTGTTTCAATCCGCCCAGAGAACACTACTGCGACGATGGCTTTTACCAAGCAGACTGCCCGTAAGTCAACTGGTGGAAAGCGGCCCTTCGCAAGCAACCGGCCACGAAAGTCGCTCGCAAGAGCGCCCCAGCCACCGGAGGAGTCAAGAAGCCGTATCGCTATCGGCCAGGAACAGTCGCTCTGCGTGAGATCCGTCGCTACCAGAATTCGACGGAGCTGCTGATCCAGTGGTTGATTTTCCAGCGCCGGGTCCGTGAAATCGCTCAGGACTTCAAGACCAATCTGCGATTACAGAACTTGGCCGTCATGGCCCTGCAGGGAACGAGCGAGGCCTATCTCCGAGGGTACCAACATGTGCGCGATCCACGCCAAGCGTGTCACCATCATGCCGAAGGCCCTCTAGCTGGCTCGTCGTATCCGTGGCGAACGAGTTTAAAAATTGAATTGGGACACAATTTCAAGCAAAACGGCCCTTTTCAGAGCCACAACAATGCATTCCACGTAAAAGAGTTACGGCTAAAGATATTTCACCTATTATTTATTATTAATTTATTAATTTATTTAATTGCCAATAGAAAATGAAATGGCACACAAAGTTTTACCTAGGTTCCCGTCGGACGGCGGTAGCATTTTTGCAGTCTTCTCTGTGCGCTTATTTGGTTTTGATCGATAATTTCTTACCAAATCAAATCATCAACAAAGCTGTTGCTGATAAGTTTTAGCTTTCAATTCGACAAGTTTATACTGATCGCTTTGGCATGCATGTGGTTAGCGACGACGACAACGTCATTATTCATCATCGCTAAATGCGAGGCAAACCGGGATCCCCATTCTAGTGCCGTCCGCAATTTATCTCTCATGCACACAATGTCGAAGATTGCCCTGCGAGAGCGCGATGGGAAATTGATTTCTTAGACCTGTGATTCTCGAAAAACATCAATGTTGACGCTGATGAGTGATTGCATGCAAATGACTGACCGAAATATGAAAATCGCTCTTCACGGTGTAAAATTATCATAACTTTCTTTCAAAATGAAATTGTCGTCCTGAAAAGGACGGTTGGTGGTAGTCACAATAGATCGAACTGGGTTTTCATTCCATTCTTAGACAGAAACACACCAAAAGATTACCGGTCGTGCGCGTGCGCGTGAAGTGGAATTTGATTGGCTTCGACTGATCACGAGATCATAGAGAGAAGTAAGAAGAAGACCAAAAGGGGCTTTTCCCTTTGAATGACGAAAGTGGCTAAGATATCGCGCAATGATGTCTGTGTCAGGAATACACAAGAAAAATGTGCTATTCTATGAAAAATAAGACATGCTTCGATATTTCGTAATTTTTCAATAGTTTAGTCTTGAGAATCAATAGTTTTCATTGTTGGAGTAGATTCGTAGAAAAATTTTCAATCGATTGGTGCAAGAATCTTAAAAATTTATCCGGGCGTTAGTAAGTTATTAACAGTCAAAATCTAACCACTTTTCGTGACGCGAGCGATTTTTCGTTTTTCGAAATTGTACCCCAGTATGTTGCCGTAAGACGTTATCCAACGTCAAAAAACATTAAACGCATGTTTGCAAATTTCTGTAGGTTTAATCTGCTTTGAAGAAGTATTTTTGATATTTAGGAAATAGGGCAAAAAATAGGACACTATTTGAGTTCCGCACTGCTCATTTAAAGCATCTAATATTTTTTTGGTCTTTTATATAAAAAAAACAGCAATATTTTTTCTTCCATTTTCTATTGTTTTCCGATAAAATCACCCAGAACTCTTGAGTTTTTCATAAAAATAGAGTTCGAGTTTTCTCTCAAAATAGTACACTGTGCATTGGTGCCTATCAAACTCGAGGGGAGGTGGGTCACTCAGTGTGGTATGTTTACTTGCCAGTTCCTTGATCGTGAAAGTCTAGAAGTACTTGGGGAGGCTCTTTCCATACCGAGGAATCAGTGGCCCAGAATGAACTGCTCGCAATGGGCGTAATTTGAGTCACATTCATTATATTTTAATTATAATGTGAACTTTCGGGGTTCGGAGATTAAATTGGAACAATTTTCTATAATTATCAAACGGTGAAAGGCGTGTGCGTTGGTATTATGCTTCGTTGGCCCGGATGACATTTATTGCTCGTCTTCAACAGCCAGGTTAAACACGTGTGCCGTTTACGAGTTTTCCCCGAAACCGGAAAATTTATGACCTGTTCAGTAATTGAAATTTTCTAGAACGTTATCGTCGAATAATAGGCAGTGCAGTCATCGAAAAATGAAACATCTTATCGCACGACGGAAACGGAAATTAAAAAGCGAAAAGCCCAACACAATCAGTGCCGTCATGTTTGGTAAAGAGCATTACCGCAACACGAGAAGTACTTGCTTTTCTTGGTTGATGAGATTTCTCCGATTGGCCACCTAACAGGGTGGCGCTAGCAACATCACGCTAGAGAGGTCACCTCCTCGATGCTAGCACGTTACAGAATTGTCCACTTGGCTCAGGTTCTTTATTGTTTCAAGTTCTTTCGGACAATGAATCGTCATGCACTAGAGCTGCGCTTTCATGGCTCTATATGATCTACATCACAAATACTAGACTTCAAACGTTCTCAATCCATCCCTATCACACCATATGAATATACCACCCTCGCCGCATTCCAGTAACTGCTTATGAACGATCCTCCATCCCATATTTTCGAAAGAACCTCTAAGGCAATCGTTTGCCCATAAATAAAACAAAACGACGATGTTTGTTTCAAAGTGGCCTCCATAGCCAGCCAGTTATAGTTATATAGTTGTTGATGGCGATGGAGACGACAATAGTCCTACTCCTCCGATTACGTGTCGGCATTCGAAGCAACAGCTATACAGACAAACATAACCCAGTTTCGAACGGGGTTTCCTAACTGTTACGGGCGAGGCAAAACAAAAAAAACACTCACCAGGAGCAAGTAGGAGATGCTGCAACTAAACACGGCTTCGGTGCGCACTGTCCCCTCGAAGAACCCAGAGCAAGTTGAGAATATTATCAGAAACGATACAAATAATAACCAGCAATGGATTTATGCAATCATATTGCCGGCTGCCGTTGTCCAGAAAGGGGAGAAATGGAACGGGTAGTAACCGACAATGGTGCCACGTAACGTCCGAAGCAGTGGGTATTAGAAGTACCTGGCACGGTGTGTCTAAGTCCAATATTAACAAAAAAATGGCCATCAATTCTGCACTCACCAGTCAAAAGATATAGCACCCTAGAGTCTATGAATGGAGTGTTGCGCGAAGACTGAAACCACCTTTTGAACAGTCAAATCGTCTACAGTCAAGACTCCTATTAGACACATGTTTGTGGGGCGTTATAGGAATACGCGTTATAGAAGACCCAGGGCTTATGAGATTTAATCACTTTAGGGGTGTTGTTGAATTTCTCGTATACCATAGATAGCACAGTACTGTCCTGTAGACTTTGTAACATATGATATCTCTAAATCCTGATGTTTTGGAAGATTTGAGTCTTTTATTTATTTTATTTATTTATTCACTGTCTTGAATCTAGTACGATTCCTCAGACTGTCTCTTACTCTAAAACTCTAATTCTACTTTTAAACACAGATTTGGATACATTAAAGTCAAACAAGTCACTCACACTATTGAATAATCGAGAACATACACATAACGGATTGTTGAAGCCATAGGAAGTTCTATGCCGTCTGATGAGCAGCAAATCACGTTGTCGCAGATGTCGGTTTGGTGCGTAGAACGAAACATTTTGCAGGAGCGATGGACAGTCAAGATTTCCTCTGATTTAGTCAAACATAAAAAGCCTTTGTAGGTTACTGCGTCTCGAAGAAAGTGTTTGCAAAGCAATGAGTATGCAGCGTGACGTGTAATCAGGCAAGTTAAACGGATCCGACCATGGCAGCTGCCGAAGAGCGAAGCGGATGAAGCTACGCTGGACCCCTTCAATCCGGATAATGTGGGTAGTATGTTGTGGAGACCATACACATACAGCATACTCCAAAATACTACGAACAAGCGAGCAATATAACGCCTTGAGAGCATAGATGTCCTTGAAGCAGCTAGCATTTCGTCGAACAAATCCTAAGGCTGCAAACGCCTTCGCAGTTGTAGCATTGACGTGTTCATTAAACCACAGTTTACTGTCCAGAATAACACCTAAGTCTCGGATTGACTCAACGCGTTCCAATGGTTCTGATCCAATCGAATATCCAAATTCGATGCACGATTGTCGACGGGAAAATACAACGGACTTACACTTTTTGATGTTCAACTCCATGCCGTTTTCCATGCACCACAGCTCGAGTTCCTTTATATCTGCTTGTAGCACACAGCAATCCAGATGAGATGCTATAGTTCTGTATATTTTTAAATCGTCAGCGTAGAACAGCTTTCCCGATTTCAGTCGGAAGCACAGGTCGTTTATAAACAATATGAAAATCAGTGGCCCCAGAACGCTTCCCTGAGGAACACCAGAAGCAATAGAGAAAACGCTAGAGTGTGTGCCATTAATGTTGACGAATGCTACGCGTTGCGTCAGATACGATCGCAACCACTCCGTTATCCAATCCGGAAAGCCCAAGTGTCTTAGCTTCGCTATTGCTAGTTCGTGTGGCACTTTGTCGAACGCTTTGGAGAAATCGAAGTATATGGCATCTACTTGGCTCCTTTTTTCGATTTCTGTCGATAGGAAGTTAGTGAACATCATAAGGTTAGTTGTCGTTGATCGCTTTTTGACGAAGCCGTGCTGGAGTTCCGAAATTATTGGAGTAGATGCAGCGTAGAGAACATTGTGTACTAAACCTTAAAAAACTTTAGCTACGGAGCATAAAATTGAAACGCCACGGTAGTTTTCGACAGCATGAGAAGAACCAGCTTTGAAGATAGGAGTGATTGAGGCGGAAAAGTGCTATTACGAAGCGACTTATTATAGATAATCTCCAGTGGCATTTGCAACGATTCTCCACATTCTTTTAAGACTAACGGCGGCAAATTGTCAGTACCAGCCCCTTTGGTTACGTCCAGATTTTTCAAAGCTGAATATACATCTTGCCGCGAAATATCAAAAGGCGCGAGATTCAGATCGTAAGTTGGGCAATTTCTGAGGTTGTCCGATGAAAACGTTGGTGGATTCGAACTGTACACGTTCTTAAAGCAGTCGGCAAACATATTAGCAACATCTTCAGGGCAGCTAGCGATAATTTTTTGTAAGTCATTTCAGCAGGAAATCGAGTTGAGTGTTTGCGATTTTGAATAAAATTCCAAAAGGCTGTGGGATCGTGCTTAGCGGTTGTCTCCAAACGAGCGACGTAGCTTCAAAATGCAGCAGTTTGACACTCATTATAACTGGTTTCGATAAGACGTAAATTGTTTCGATTTTCATCAGTTCGCGCTCGAAAATAACGTCTTCAAGATTTGCGAACAACATTGCGAAGATGTTGCAGCTCGGAAGCCCACCAAGGATGTTTGTAAGAATAACGCGTGCGTCGTCTACGAGGGACGTGCTCGTCCAAAATTCCGTACAGAATGTCGTAAAAAATACATACCGTCTCGCACCGAGCCCCTACCTTCAAACGCTATCTCCCAATCAATGGCTGAAATAGCATCGTTCAACTCCGCAAAATCACAGCGTTGAAAATCGAAGTCACGCTGTTGGCTCGAATCCTCGGCAAACTGCATACGAGCATCGTTTAAGTCCATACGAAGAACCAGCGGCTTATGGTGATAATCAATTTTGAGGAGCGGTGACGGTGGTTCGATTACCTCAATGTCCCTTGCTTCATTGACAAAAACTAGGTCCAGTAAGCGGCCGTTCAAATTTCGTAGGCAATTGATCTGACGCAGTCCTGAAGCAACCATTGTTTCGACCAAGGTGATTTCTTGTTCGGATGAAGCATTACAAGGCAGTAGACCGTCAATATCTTCGTCGTTCTGCCAGATCAACTGGGGAAGATTGTAGTCTCCCATGACGATAACCTTGTCGGCACTCGCAGTTCGTTCACATAATTGTTGCACTGCCATGGAATGTGAGTAATAAAGCTCGGGCTGCGAGTTTGGTCGTAGATATATTCCACAAACGTAAACTGACAACTTTTAAAGCTTGATCTGAACGACGGCTTGTTCGAGGGATTCGCAGTTTTCTAGTTCCACCGATCTGCAATTCAATTCCGCCTTAACTGCAATTAGCACTCCTCCACCACGTTGAAGGCTGCTAGTAGCCGAGCTCCGATCGCATCGAAATACGTTGTAGCTTGAGGCGAATTCGTCATTAGAAATATCCGGGCGCAGCCAAGTTTCGGTGAGTACTACGATGTCATAGTCACAAGAGCATAAATTCAAGAGTAGTTCTTGCGTTTTTGTTCGGATGCCTCTAACGTTCTGATAGTAGACTGAAGAGAAGTTGGAGGGGTACTTGAGGTGGCTGTGCGATTCATCTACGTTGGAAGTGGCTCTTGGACTGGATGACTCGACAGTTGCTGCGATTGGATCGAAGAGGTTGCTCCTGGATCGATGCGTTGCGGAGGTTTCCAAAAATGTCGAGAATTGAAATCGTTGCAACAAACTCACGAAACTGTATTCCCTTAGGCCATGTTGCTGGATCCATTGCTTTCGATTTGTAATCGTTGTGGACCCCTACCTTAAAGGACACAAACGACAACATTGATAGCGGCTTACCTCTAGGAACCAGGGATCTTACTACTACATCTTCAGTCTGCAGGCGCTCCTTAGCTAGATTGAGCACGTCGTTCTCCGAGACTTCAGGTGATATTTTAGTTAAATACACCCAGAAGTTTTCGTCAGATCTAGCTTCCAGTGCGTTGCTTGCTGACTGGCTGGTACCGCAGAAGATTTTTGTTGGGTGTTCCGTAGGTTCAGAGGCGTCTTCGTCACGGATGCGCTTAGGAGTGTTGCGACCTGGAAATGACGTGGAACTGGAAAGCACAGCAGGGGACAATTTTTTGAAACCACCTTGGATTTCTTGCTTCAGCTCGGCGATCAAACTATCCTTTATCTCAGTTTTAAGATCCTCGACGACTTTTTGATAAGCGTCTTTGAGTTCCAAAGTAGCGGCGTTTGTCGATATCATTGCATTTTTGAATCGAGAGTTCTTCATCATATCGCAACATCTCTTGCACATCCAAAAAACGGCCGAGTTTCCGCAAATTTCTTTGTAAAACGATTCCGATATTTTGGCGCACTTGTAATGGAATGTTGCTTTGCAAAAACCGCCGCATGCCACTTCCGATGTATTCATAATGACTGCGCAACTGTTGCAGATTTCCATCGTGAAAACAACGGTCGATTCAAATCGGTCGTGTGACTACACGAGCGTCACTCAAGCGTTACTCCAAAAAAGTCGAGAATACTGGCAACACTGGCAGTGACAGATGCGAAAATGTGTGTTCTCTATAATCGCTCTACTCACACAACAGCCGACGAATTGTGGATTGTTTACCTGGCTTGAACGATGATGACTTTGTGGTCATTCTGATACGGAATTACGCCACCAGGTGGTGCTAGTGAGCATGGAATTTTTGTTTTGCGGATAGCTCAGCAGCCTGTCCACTAAGAACAATGATTCCCAACCTTTTTGACGCTGCGACCCCTTATAAAGTTCTATAAACTTTCCGCGGACCCCTGAAAGTAAACACACACCCAAATGTTTTGTCTGTAATCCACCACAGATTATGTATGAATTCTTGCAAGATCATTTGAAGTTCACTAAAAATCTTGCCAGGAGTCCATCTAACGTCTTAGGAAGGGTCCGATAAGAAATTTCTAAAGGGTGATACCAAAATACAACAAAAACTACCGCCAGAAATGTTAAAAAAAAATAAACAAGAGCACGTTCATTTAAGACTTATCTGAGAAACGTATTTTTTTAATTCGTTATTTAAAAAAAGGGTGTTCGGGTTTTCTCAAAGTTTTCACCAAAATTCACGAAGTCAAAATATGTAATGATTCCATCTCTTCAAGCTGCTTCGAATATACTAAAATACTTTCCTACTGAGAAGAATTCGTTAACTCTTCAAAAATCTTGTCATAAATTATCATAATGGAATCAGTGAACAATCTTTTTTTCTCTAATCCCGTCAATAGTTCACTAAGGAACTGCCAAAAGCTTTTCGAGTATCTCATCAAGAAGCTGGAGAGATCGGAAAGGGATTAGGCCAAGAAAAATATATCAGGAATTGTCTAATAATACTGCTATAGGAATGATATAAATTTTGTTTTGCACTAAAAAAAGCATGAAAATCTGGTGAGGTACAGTTATACAGTGCATCTCCGCTAATTTGAACGATATCTCATGCAAACCGGTTTATTTTTAATTTGAACTTCTAGTTATCCTACGCATAACGAGAACTAGTCTAGTCTAGTGTTTCTAGTCACGTCATTGGCTGGATTGTTTTGATTCTGAGTCCCGTTACACAATGTTCCATTTCATTTCATTACGTTTTATGAGCTAAATGACGATGGAACAATTTTAAATTTAAATGATGATATGATTATGATGATCTACCATCTATTGTAGCAAGGCATCTGCCTATAGCACTGAAAGAATCTGAAAAGCGATTTAATCAAGAATGTAATTTTGCTTGTGAGCAGTCAGTCTTCTGTATGAAGGGCCAAAAATGGATGTGCGGATCCACTAACATAGACACTTGCACGAAACCCGCGGCAGGGGAAAAGAATCTCCTTCCAGAAGAAAGTTCTTACGAACAACTGTAAGATAAAGCCCTCGATTGACAGAATACTCCTAATAGATGGGGTCGAAGAGCCCACCCTCAATCCACGAAATGTTAAGAAACAGGGCAGGAGGCAGTCCAGATCCAGAACTGGGTGTAAAATGCGCCGTTGGGGTAAAACGCGCCACCCTTGTTTTGAACGAACGACATGCTTTGGGACGCTGTTTTTTACCCGAGATAATAGAAAATTTATTACAATGCTTCTCTACATATATTTTTAAGTGTTTTCCTGGCAAAAATCGTGAAAAACTCGAAAAAACGTTTTTTGCTGTTTTCGTTGTAATTTTGTGTTATTTTTTAGGTCATTTTCAAGGTCAATAAACAACAAAACTTTTGAAACTATCACCGAGAATCGACTTGTGCACTCCCATAGTTTGTATTCCATGCGAAAAAAAGTGTTGAATTTATTCTTAAAAAGTAAGAGGTTGTTTCCGAGATACAACCGCCAAGTTAACGTTGGATAACGTTAGATTCTTCTATTTCCTGGCTTGAGATCGTCACGAGCTTATGAAAGATTTCTATTGATAAAAATCAATTTTTGTTCTTTTTGTGGCATATCAATTCTGACCTATTATGGACATTGCGTGTTATTATTTGGTTGGTTTCGATAGACCGATAGAATCGGTCGATGGAAGAATAAGCATGAGCGGTAACCTTGCTCCCCAAACAAATATTCCGGCTGAACCTTAGCTCCACGCATGGTCCACTAAGATTGGTTGCTCTAGTGGTTTCCGAAGCCAGTTTGAGGTACTTCTCTATGAAGTCCGCGAACTCCATGTTCTCCTCTTTACTCATATCGATGTTAAAGTTGCCAGTCACGATGATTGGCATGATCTCATTTTGATACTGGAAGCAGTTCCGCATCATGAAGAACTTCTTCTGCTTCGTCGTGGTATCCGGGGAAATGTAGAGGCAAATCTGCGATTCCTGAGCTCGGCTGTCATGGTTCTGCAGGAAGCGAGTGGCCTAACTGATCGGTTTGTTTGAGGATACCAACCTCTGCGCGATCCACGCCAAGCGTGCCAGCATCATGCCGAAGGACATCCAGCAGACAAATCAAAACATCAACAAAGCTGTTGCTGATTAGTTTTAGCTCTTTGTTTGACAAGTTGATACTCTGATCGCTCTAACATGCATTTACATGTAGGTAGCGACGACGACAACGGGATTATTCAAAGTAAGTTAAGTTTGAAAGGATGCTTAAAATATATCCCCGAGCCCGATTTCACCTTTGAAATTCTTACCAATTAGTATGACCTTTAAGGTTGAAATAATTAAATTTCTGTTAAATATCAGGGATTTTCTTAATAAATGATTATTTCTTTAAATATTGTACTATTAAGAATTTAGCTTCCATATTCGGATGCGGGGAGCTCATATTCATTATGTAGAGTCGTTTCAAAATATAGCAATAATCGCATTGACAAGTGATCAATTTCACCCCGAAATGGGATTCCCCGATTTTTATATAAGGGATGATTTCTAGCACTAAAAACATATTTGTTAGAAAATTTTGGCACATGAGCCAAAGAGGCGGACCGTCGTACTTGTTTTCCTGCATTCAGTTGTTTGGCATTTTAAATATTACTGAAAACAGACAATAAAAACCATGAAAAACGATCAATTTCACCCGATATTACGGTACATGTAAACTTCAAAACGTCAAAGCCTTATAACAGCAAGAAAAATTTGCTTTTCTATAAAAAATAAGACATGCCTCGATATTTACCAATTTTTTAATAGTTTACTCATGGAAATCAATAGTTTTCAGTATTGGAGTAGATTCGTAGAAAGATTTCCAATCCATTGGTGCAAGAATCTTGAAAATCTATGCGGGTGTTAGTATGTTATTAACAGTCAAAATCTAACCACTTTTCGTGACGCGAGCGATTTTTCGTTTTTCAAAATTGTACCCCAGTATGTTGCCGTAAGACGTTATCCAACGTCAAAAGCGTATTGAAGGACACAAACTTTAATCAACTCGTGGGGCAGAACGGCCACACCTATTTCATAACACCAAAACAGCCGTTTGAATTCAAATTCCAGCAAACGTAATGCCAAGCTGTAGTTAGGGGCCAATTTGAACCTTACAAATACACATTTTTCGAATCAGCATGTATACTATAATCGAACAAAAACATGTGATCAAACGCCCTTATGTATGCAACCTATTTGCAAGCATGATTGCGCATGCGTGCGCGCGAACCTATAATGCCGAGATCAGGTGGCGCGTTTTACCCCGCAAAAAATAAAAATGCAGATAAGCAAGCATTTCAGAAAAAATGATTTATTAACTCCAGTAAAATGACACTGGATCGCTGTTTCTACTATTTGATAGAAAACATGTTTGTCTATGAGATAGTGAATAAAAAACGACTTATAATAATGTTCTTCATGGCTAAAAACGCTTCCTTCCTTAGAGGGCGCGTTTTACCCCCAGTTACCCTATGTTATGTAGTATACAATCGGTTATAATTCATCTTACCTTTATGTGTGTGTATTTAAGTACGATTCAGTAATCAGTATTCATCCTTTATTTTGTTCTACAGTATGCCTATTAATGTATCTCTTTTCTCTGTACATTTAATCCATGTGATGCCGTGTTTATCAATTAATAGTATCTTGGCCGTTTATGATATGGCCGTTTTATGATATTTTTTTATCGGGTTACTTGTAAATCATATTGCTTTTGTTTATAGGTATCATTTATCTGACATTAAACAACTAAGCTGAACATGACCCTCCCAGGCTATATTAATTATATTGAAATTTACCACTGCAATTACTACTACTAATAAATTTGCTTTAATTAACCTAAACATTTTATTCGAATACGTGTCCCGTTACATCTATTTATTGTTAAAGGTGGTACACAGGTTAATAGTTTGAATCAGTACTATCTAACTATATGTTTCTTTCCTACCGTAAAACGGGGTAACTTTGATAGTTTTTTCGAAGAAAACTTGAATATTTATGCATGCTGTTTCAAAGAATTTTAATTTATATTTTTAAAACAAGTACTGGTATCCAAACTATCGATTGCAGTTGATAGATTTCCTAAAGATTTATTCTTAATGGATGTATAATTTTTCATATAATCGAAAGTCGGTTTTCTGTTTTGGGGTAACTTTGATAATGGAGCATCAATCGAACAAAATTGAATGAATTACAGAACATTTGTAGGGCGTTGCATACCTTTAGGCGTTTAACGCTATATGGAAATTTCTGACTTAGATTACAAAAATGGTCCCAGTTTGTAAAAATAGTTTTCGCTAAGAGTTTTGAGACCGAATTCGAGTTCTACTATAACTAGGCTATCAAGTATAAGTGACGAATTCATTATGACTTCATCAAATAGTGATCGTAGAACAGATTGTTTGAGAGCATTTCAAAATTGCTAAAATCTTATAAATTTTCCATTTTTGCATATAAATCCTCAAATGTACTTGATTCCAACGAAAATAGCTTTAACATGAAGTGTTATACTAATACTTTTTACTTTTGCATTCGTTTTGCTTAACAGATTAACAGAAACTTTGTTACTTCGTTTAGTATGTTGAGAGTCTCGCACTATCAAAGTTACCCGCATTATCAAAGTTACCCCGTTTTACGGTACTCATTTTTCTCTTTCAATTATCTATCTAATCTCATCTTCATTTTCTTCTTCCAATGCTTGTACTTTTTACTTCTACCTTCTTCTTCTGATGATTCGCGTTCTGAAATTTAACTGAGAGTTTCTTTATACAATTCTTCTGCTTTTGTCTAAAGTTTATCTGTATGTACAAGCCAATTGTTTCCATTCTTCTCTATCTACCTCGCTATATCTGTTCAGATCTTTTTCTAAGGAGTCTTTCCACGTGAAACTTGGTCTTCCTTCTTTTTTCTTTTTCAAGTTTAGTCTATATGCTAATCTGATGGGGTGATTTTCCTCACTTATAAGTATATGTCCGAAGTAACTAATTCTTCCTACTCTGACTCTTCTATTCATAGCTTTTCCATCTAACAGTTTTCGCGTATAAAATCTTATGTTTTGTGGTCTGCAATAATTAGCAAGTCATCGGTAAAGGCTAAAAGCAAAGGTATTATGAGGCTATTCACATCCATCAATTTCAATTCTGGAATTTAACGGCTACTTTTCTTATAACATCCTGCATAATATAATTGAATAAAATTGGAGACAATGGACACCCTTGCTTTATGCCCTTGCCTCTTTTTATCTCCTCAGAAAATTGACCATTCCATAACACTCTTGTCATTTCGTCTTTCATACAAGCTATTACTCTATCTACTAACGTCGCTCGTTGACACGTTCAACCTTATCCGTATATCTTTAATATTGTGTACCTTAATTGGGTCAAAAGCTTTTCTAATATCTAGTGCTAATATATATATGAATCTTTTCCGGCATTCCAATTTTCCTCCATTACCCTTATAGTTACAAATATGTGGTCATCTGTAGATCGATTGTTTGTGAATGCTGCTTGATATAAATCTGGTGCCCCGCATATTTAGTAATTTGTTTAGCTATCCACTTTTATTTTCCTCTATTCCTTTTTGACTCTTGTTGAGTTTTAATTGTTCTTGATACTCCTCTATTATTTTATTATCCTTAAGTAGCGCTAGGTTTATTTTTGTTTGGCTCATTTTAATTTGTGATCTGTATTTAAGTGTGTCCAATTTTCCCTGATGTATTTTATTTTAAAATCTGTCATCGTTGGACTTAGAATATGATCTATCTGACCACATCTACTGCCACTTCTCCATGTGATTTCAGTGTCCATGCTAATTTTTGATGATACATTTTTTAGTTTTGCCGTGTGAAAAAATATTTTGAACGTTTCTCCGTTATCATTGCATTTATCATGTCCTATTATTTTACCTATCCATTTTTCGTCTTCTTGGTTCATATCATTGATCCCTAACTGAGCGTTGAAATCGCCTACTACTAAAAGATGTTTACGGTCTTTTTCGTTTGCTGTTATTTCATTTAACTTACTCAAAAACGCTGCTTGCTTCACATTAGGTGCATGAATATTAATAATAATGAAAATGTTATCCTTTGCTTTGATATTGCACCATAGTATTTCTTGTCTAACCTGTTTCATATTTTGGTTTGTAATGTTTGTATTGTTTCTGATTACTACTGCCAATCCTCTTGACTTTTTTACGTGATTGATTGCAACTTTCCATACATAATTTTTAGTGTTGACTTTATCGCCTAGCGTGTTTACTTTTTGTAACGCTGCTATGTCTACATTGTAAGCTGTGAGTGTTTCATCAATTTCTTCCCATTTTTCCTTACTCCTGCAACCTTTGACATTCCAACTAGCAATCCTAATAAACTTATTGCTGACTTTCCTTGTATTATGTCCTTTTACGTCTGAATTATTAGGGCATTTCAAAGGTTTGGACCGGAGGTTTTCCGATTTGTATGAAATTTTCACCAGAGGTAGAGCTCGTGGATACATGACCAAAAGTGAAATTCAAAAAAAATATAGTGGCCTATTTTCCCGAAAAAACTAGATGAATTTTCACGATTTCCCTATATACCTCAAACTTTAAAAAATCATATCTCCTGAACTATGCATCGTAGAACAAAAGTCTTTCAGTAAAATTGAAAGTAAATTTCCTCAGCAATCTATTAACATTGGGGATGGGGAGTGCTCCGATTGACGGAAAGCTTCTTCTGACTGAAAAGGGAAGGATGGTTTACTGCTTTACTCTTACAATGCGTGTAAATTACTGCCGCCGTCAGCGCAAGGTTATAAGGCCCACAATAGAATACATTTTCCTATGGGAAGCATGCGGGTGGTCATCGGTTTTTCAGTTCTGTCACCTAAACAGTAAAAGATAGCACTTTGGCGTCTATGGACGAAAGTTAGAATATTGATTGATGAAACAAAACATATTTTTTCGAAAATTTTACATGATACACACGATAGTTTTTTCGCTATTTTTCCAGCAAATTTCTCCACGGTGAAAAATTTACCACACAAAATTTTTCCAGTTAAACTTGATGTAATCAAATATGATTTGTTTTAATTTGCTTACGTTCTCATTCAGAACTTCTCCACCCCCACTTTGATCATCACTTGTTCCAATACAGTTTTGGTCAAATCAATTTCTTCCACAAACGATTGAATTCTCAGTATTGGATCTTTTGGCCACACAAATGTCTCCCGAATTACCAACTTTTGTATCGGTACTAGTCGACTCGTTGTTTAATTTTTATATACATTTATTTTTATAATAATGTTGACTTACCTTATATACACCACCAAGGAAATTATAGAATCAGCAAATCTATGTAATATTTTCACAAGGGAATCAAGGGCTTTAAAGTATAATCGAAGGCTTAAAATGAAAAAATATATCACTCACGTCATAAATATCACGTGAATATGACAATTGAATATTGCTAATATCATCGTTCCCCGTGGAAAAAGTCATCGGAAAATGTTTTTCCCGGTGACCTTTCCCGAATCACTATCGGTTGGCAATACTTGCTAATGCAAATTTTCGCATGCGAGGGTGCTATAAGCATTTGAATTTTTCCAAAATTTTGACATTTAACAGCACTGCTTCTGACACTTTCTCTCTCGTTTCAGAAACTGTTCACCTTGTATCCGTCACGCTCCCTGATTCCCTGTCTACCGTATCGGAAATCGTGTGAGAGTAGTAGTATGGGCGACTCATCCTGTGAAACGATTTCGTTGCCACTCCGTTCGCTTTCTCCCCTTACTTTACTCGTACTGGATATGCCAATCCACGCTTATCTCGCCAGCTCCCATTCACGCGCTCTTTCTCTGCCGTTTCTTCACCCTCTTTCACTCCTCGGAAATCACTTTTCCACCACTTGCCACTCTGCAACTATGCTTCACATACATGCATTACAATTTTGTAATCAGTAACTATGTTTCATGTAGCGGTAAACGCGCAGCTATTCAGCATGACCATGCTAAGGGTCGTGGGTTCGAATCCCGCTGGTCGAGGGACTTTTGGTAAAGGAAATTTTCTCGATTCCCAGGGTATAGAGTATCTTCGTACCTGCCACACCATGTATGAAGTATAGTAAAATAGGCTACGATGGGGGAGGGAGGTGTCAAAAATCTGCCCAAAAATACTACACCATTTATGGACGATCCCTTAGATATCACATCTTTTGAATTTTAAATGGTCGGTGTTCAGACAGACTGAACCAAGTGTTTTTAATGTTTTCAGAAAAACGTACCCTAGGCATTCGAAAAATCAAAATATTTGCATCATTCGCTGTAATAATGGAACTTATCTTTTTGATGGTACCGTAAATTCGGGTGTAATTGATCAGTAGGGTGAAATTGATCATCGTGTCACGCGATTTTATTTCTTACTAATAGTGCACCAAGTCAATTGCAACCTACAGTAAATGAACTTTTTTTGTCTTAAATAATGTCTAATTGTGTATAGTGAAGTTTTTTGTACCACAGAATGTTTATTTCTATGAAAATAATGTAAAATTTTAGAATCAAGTTTGGTGTGAAATTGATAATCATCTATAAACTTCAAATTCTAAACAAGGATTTGGACATGGAGTAAAACTGAAAGTTTGTGAGGATGCTAAAAATATATCTCCAAAACAGATTTTACTATCGAAACTCTTACCAATTTGCTCGTTTTGATGAAAAATTCAATTTTTTGCTACAGAGTAGGGAAATTCTTTGGAAATTGCCTACATTTAGGCGTTTTTCGCGGTATTCTTGAAATTTAATTATTGAATATTTTCATAAATATTGTCTCGTTAAGCATTTGGCAAGCATATTCGGATTCAGGAGGCCCAAATTAAGTATGTAAAGTTGATTTCGAAACTAACAATAATAACATTGACAAGTGATCAATTTCACCCCGAAATGGGATTCCACGATTTTTAATTTTAGAGCAGATTTTTGGCACTAACATCACATTTGTTAAAAAATTTCGGTACATTAGCCAATGAAATTCACCGTCGTACTTGTTTTCCTGCATTCAGTTCTATGGTATTGATAACATTTTAGAAAGCACACCAAGAAAACAGTGAAAAATGATCAATTTCACCCGAAATTACGGTACACCTGTATCGAAACAGCATCGGAATATTTAGAACTGATGTAGTTTTTCTTGTATGCTTAGAGCGCCAAATATCATCCAGTCCGGTCTGTCTGAACACCGACAAAAAGTGAGTCTGATAACTTGAATGCTTCTGGAATGTATAAATGATGTAGCGTGCTGAAATATTCTCAAACGTACAAATATCCTTTGACCCTTAATTTTCAAACCAGCATAGCTTTTATGTCCCTGGATGAAACATTTTCTAATTCATAAAGAGAATACTAGAATACCATATGTTTACAAATGGCGAGTACATAATTGATGGTCATTTTTTGATTAATTCCAGTTTCAACCACACCTTGTAAATAAAGATATGTGAGTCGAATGCTGCGATACTGAGAGCAAGCAAAGCGCGGCAGGAAGTCGAAATGAAATAAATATAAGCGAAATGTTTTTCCGAACGTGTGTACGGAAAAGCTTCGGGAGGCGGAAATGTTAGTAGGGTGGTTGTTAGATGACGACTTTTTTCAGCGCATCGATAGCCATTCATTGATGTTCGCCGAAGAGGAGCGGTGGGTTACGCAACTTCGGTAGATGCCAATCTTGAAGGGGTGGGAAATGTTGTCTATTACGCTGACCGAGATATATATTGATTATAGTTTCCACCATGCCAAACAATTCTCCTGAGGTAGGAAACGATGTGCGCATTTATGAAGACAGCTACGGGAACATTTTTATCTATCTCAGTTCCTGGAGGTTTTCTGTCACTGCAGACTCTTACCCTCTATCATCGACACAACAATATGTACTGTGCATGGGTTCTGGAACACTGATTGTGCAGAGGAGCTTGGTGGAGCATTCGAGGGGGATGAATTACAACCAGAAGATTATGTAATCAAAATTGATTTATTGCGGGTTGGATTGCACATTCTTTGCGAAGATGTTTTGCCGAGGGACACTGCCTTACGTGTGCAAAATGTGCATCATGTTTTGTGGGATGTAATTCTGTCGTACAGCATTATTTGGAGACAATGTTTTATTCAAGGTATTGTGGAATAACCAACATGGCTAAGTGAATTGTAGTGCCACATGAAAGCGTCAGGTACCAGAAGGCCGGCTCTAGAGACACGTTTTCCGCCAATTGGGAAATTTGTATAACAGTTTAATAATAGTTGAAAACTATTTTAAGGGATAATTGAATATCGTGAAATAATTCATATAACCATAACTATGTCATTTCTAATATTTTTAATGGTTTAACTTACTGCTTCACAGTTTCGGCGGACGAAACCATCGAAACAAAACGAAAACAGTAATCGATTTATTGAGGGTACTTGCTTTTAAAAGTGGAATTAAAATTAAAGTTAGCTTTAAGATCCGCATTTCAAGTTCCATTCGATAGTATCCTTAGCATCAGAATTTTTCAGTCCCATAAATCCGTACCGAGCCACCAGGACATGTGGCAAATGGTTGATATCCCTCACTAGTAAATGATCCACCTCTGTTTTCTTTGTTTTGTAATCGCTGAACTGGGACTCGATTTTGATTGTATCGTTGTTATAATTAGCATCCAGTATCCATTCGTCACTACTGGAAGGAGTCCTATCCGGTTTATTCGATTTTGGAGTTGCAACATAATTGTGCAGCGAGTTTCCCTCTAGATGCAAATTCACGTTGGACATTGGATTCCCTGATGGAGTCACGATTCTAACCGAAGCTTTATCGCCTGAAGCTTCCAAACGGAACGACGTGCAACCGTAATCTGCGACTACCACCCGATAGAAATCGCCGAGTTTATCCTTATGGACATCGAAATCATTTCCCGTAGCGACTACGCATTTGTTGGTTTTCTTGTTGTAAATTTGAACTTTGCCCAAACACGTTCGTAGTTCAGTGAGGCTGTTCGGGAGTGAACTGAGAGTAGCTTCAAACAGTTTGGGAATTTCATCTGGAACATGCGGATCGAACTTCATCTCGTTCACTTCCAACGTGAGCAGATCAAACATAATCGTACCTAACGCATTACCGATCTTCCTGTCGATCAATTCCTTATATGCCGCCACCTTATAATAATTATTACACACTACTGTCAACTTCACAAAATTTCGAATGCTGCCAAAATCGGATGTATCACCAACCAGAGCACCGAAAACTTTCATCTGACTCACGAACATGTGATCTAGCGCATTCTTGATTACCACAGCATCGTTAATCTTCTTCAACTCCTTTGTCCACGTGCTAAAAACAATAGTAGATTTCGTCGCCAAATCTTTCAACAATCCTTCAATTTGCGTTCTCCTTTCATCCGTGATGTTAGATCCTTCTTTCAGTGAAGCATTCATTTTCAACACAGTCGCCTCCAGTAAAACGGAATCCTCTCCTTCCAATCGCTTTTGCTCCTCGAGAAACTTATAAATCTCCTTGTATGCCTCCCCCATGTCGTCCAAATCCGGAATGGCCGCACTAAATTCCAACATCGGCATAATATTGGCATTGCTCTTGTTCAGCTGCTGTTGAACGATTTCAATAAGATAAGTCGACGCCATCTCTTTCAGCTTGGCTTTGGCCTTGCTCATCTGGTTCGAGTTCAGATAAGTCACGCACAAGTCCCGTTTTACCTTTTCGAAGTCTTGTTTGATGCCCTTGAGCTTCTCGTGAAGAGTTCCCACTTCTTCATCGAGCTTTTTGATGTCCTCTTTGAGCTTGGCGATGGTGGCACTTGCTTTTTCGCTAGTGTGCTGCTGTAATTCCACCAGTTCATCGTTCAAAGTTTTGAGTTGTTTTTCGTAGTCGTCTGCCATCCGTTGGTACTCTTCTACTTTGACGTAGCCCTTGTTCATAAGTTTGTACCGCTGGGTTAGTCGGCGCAGCTGAGCGTGGATCCCATTCAGAAGGTTGGTGCATTCTTCGTTGTCGCTCGCAAATTGTTCTTCCGAGTAGATTGGCTTTTCCATGTGTCTGAGTACATGGTCGATTTTTGATAGTTCCGATTCGGGAATGTTACAGTTTTCCTCGCAGAAGACAGATACTGCAAGAAATGAGAAGATTACTTGGCAAATGTACACTTTCAACTTCATCGCTAAGCTGTGATTGATGGATGATATGTAATTAACGAATGAAATATTAGTTACAGCACATGAAACAGATGATGCACAATATTTGTTCGCGTTGTTTGTAAAAAGAAGGCAAACTTGGCTGGCTTGCACAAGTGTACTTCAATCTGATCATGAAATCAACTGCGTTCAGTGGTAGCAGGGTGTCCATTTAAAATCAATTTTTCAATTCCCGTATTTTTTCCGGATGCGTAAAAATTCAATGATATCATTTTCCTTCGACTTGAAATTTTCCAAACGTTCCCTAGAACGTTTGATTACATGGTAGATTGCCAAATACTAGAAATTGATAGCAATACCATTGTAGTGGCATAAATATTGGATTAATTAGAGATGAGAATTTAACAGGTGTTTAAAACCAATCATTAATGAGTTTTGTAAATTCTGCAGCCCCTTAGTACTTGCTTTTGTCTTTAATTATTGAGTAGTACAGAATTATTCAAAATATTTGCAACTTAATAATTTTTCCATATAACATTTTCCAATCTGGAGAATTTGATCTAAGTTATTCATGCATTTATTTTGACGCTTATTTTAAAAAATATTGTAGGTTCAAAATGTTAATGGTTTGAATTTCAAAAGAGTGTTGGGAAAGCATACAAAGGATTTTTGAAAAAACAAATCATTAGAGATTTCTTTAGCGATTCTCTCATAAATAATCAAAACTGAAAGCTTTCATTAGTTACCTTTAGAACATGTCTTATTTTTTGATGTTCAATTATCAATCCAAATTGTTTTTGTCGAAAAATCATTTATATCTTTTGGATCCGTTTGGCCATCCCCCGTGTAAAAACAGAATCTATTATTGTTTCCCTATGAAACCAGCCAAAGAAATAACATATACCCAAAATAGCATCTTCCCAGAAATCCATCAAAAATTTTCTCAAGATATAAACACAAATCTGTCCAAGAATTCTCAAGTGATCTCGACATGAATTCATTAACGATCTGAAATTAAATTCATTGAAAATGGGCGGAAGAATTCACTATAAATGTTCAAAAATATATAAAAAATATCTTCAGAGACCCTTACCACGTCATACATCAGGAGAATTAAGGTGACGATGAATCGAAGCCAAACCTCAAATTTTCAAGAGCACGGATCTGGAGAACCAAACATCCGTTTATGCTGAAAACTTAATCGATTGGTCACTAGCTGGTGGTGACCAATCGATTAGGTTTTCAGCTCAAACGGATGTTTGGTTCTCCAGATCCGTGCTCTTGAAAATTTCAAGTTTGGCTTCGATTCATCTTCACCTTAACCAAGCTAGTATTTCTAACTAAGCTCCACCAAATATCACAAAGAATCCGTCGAACAGGAATACTTGATAAATCTGACTAGGATTTCAGTAGAAAACCACCAAAATCTCCCAAGAGAATTGAAAAAACCTTTTCTGCTTAGCTTTTCACCAACCACTAAGAATCTGCTGTAAATGTCACGAAAAATCAGCCAAGGGCCTTTAATAGTATTTACTAAATTTGTTATTAACAATCCTCTAACCTTTATAGCGATGTTCTAAAAAATCTCAAGTAACTCGTCAATTATCGCTTGTATTTCCGTTAGGATTTCCGCAAGAATCTCATACTACGCATCTTAAAAAAAAAGCTATCAGCTCTTCTAGAAATTTTTCAAGGATTTTAATAATGTTTCATAAGATCTCATTCGAATTTGCTTCACATCTTTCCAGAAATTTACCAAGTATCTCATAAGAAATCAGTATAAGTTGTAAGAAAAAATATTGAAGATCTCTTAAGAAAATCAACGATTTTAAAGGAATTTAAAAAATACTGGAAACCGTTAAATACCCATCTTACATGTCATCAACAGTTAATCAGGATGTAAAGTTCGAGTCATCAGGCAGGCGTCCACTCAAACTTTTTGTGTTTCGTCCATAGTAATTAATATTGAAACTATTCAACTATTCGAAATACATATTTTCCCGGTGTGTTCTACAATATCCCGGGTATTTCCCGTATTTTTCCCGGCCATTTGAAATTCCCGGGTTTTTTTCCGCTTTTCCCGGATTTCCCGGATGGATGGACACCCTGGTGGTAGTTAGATTGATAACGTATTAAGAATGAAATCAGTTGATCAGCGTTGAACAGCGAGAATCTGCAATTTTCGCAGTATTGCAGTGAATGATGCTGATACAAACCGATGCTAACGATTCTTTTCCAAGACGACTTTCGCATTTTGCAACAAGAATTTAATAAATCTTGATCATTTAATTTTCATTTCTGTTGCAATCAGTTTTCAGATACAACACTTCAACGCTATACTAAAATGTTTAACAAGATTGTTTAGATCTTCGAACATCCCTCTCAACTTCCACAGCATGATGAAATATGTGGATTTCCCTTAAAATTCATTGGCCCCATCAAAGTACAGCCCAAACATATAAGCACAATTATTTTTGACCGAACAAACGCATGACGGCTCGCAGTGCAGCGAAGACAATCAAATCGAAGGAATCGGTTTCTACGCCGAGCATCACGCATAGATTGAGGCGTACACACTCATTCTGCATTTCGGAGTTCGGTATTTTTTTTTAACTGGGCTCGAACCGTAAAACACTGTTTTAACTGAGCATTCAATAAATTTTATGAATCACAGGGGTATCCAGAAGAACTTCACTGATTTTCAGTAATGCTATACGAAAAACGTCGAAAAATTGGCTCGATTTTACTGAAATAGTCGTCAAAGATTGAAATTACCGAAAAACATAAACGTCGTAAAACCCCTTCCTTCTCCCACTAGCTGTCATCTTGAATTCCGTTGTTGTGCTATAAGCCATTTTATGAGACTTTTCGAATCATATGGTTTCCGTTTGTTTACCAGCTTTGAAAGTTTCTGGCGGGCCGATTTATTTACGTTTCTTCTAGCGTTACATTTGGAAGGAGCATAATCAAGAATGGCGCTGGTGGCAGTGGAACAAAGTTTTAAATTTTCGCATGTATAATTTAAATCAGTAGGCAGGGAAGATATTTTTCATCTACGTTACCTGTAATACATGTAAACCGGGTAGAAACATGCGCTGAAAGAGACGGGCACGTCATCGCCAACAAAAATGTGACCAGCGCCATTCAGATATCATGCTAGTTTTTTGAACAACAACAATGAGCGGCCCGCCAGAAAACGTCATTCGAACGTCTCGTAAAATGGCTTATAGTTTTAATTAAGGCTGTGTACCGTTTCACTGATCCGTTTAACTTTTAGTTAAAATTTGACATTTGGATAGTTATTTTCCCCTCCAATGGTTAAATTGAACTTAGCGGTCGACCCATTTGAGTTTTGACAGTCGAGTAGTATTGCAGAACAAAGTTGACAGATGGTTAGTTATTCTCAAATAACCGGGAGCAGAAAAGAACTTGAGTTGTCAAGTTTTACCATGCTCAAGAGCAGGGTTATTTCTAATCGGAGGCGAAATAACTTTCGAACTGACAAATGTTAACTAAAAGTTAAACGAATAGATGAAACGGTTCTCAGCCTAAAAAGTGAAAGTTTTAATTCAATTAAGTGATTTGCACCATATATTTCATTACCGAACAGTTGAGTAAGGCTGATGCAGACATTGAACAGATATGCCGTAAGTATTTATTGTATCAACTGTAGGAATCGTCCATTTTGCAGCCAAACCACACCATCCAAATTATCACCAACCGAACACTTCACTTTGACCGTCGTTTTTGATGAAGTGGACACACCAGCAGAGTAGCAACGGAACCACCGGGAAGACGAATGGAAAACGCCGAGAGCAGACAAAAGAACCGCGGACACTTTCTCGGATAGAAAAACTTGAGGCACGTGTACACAAGTCACTGGCTTTATTGAAACTGAAAAATTATTGCAAACAGTGTTGTCAGCTTCGACATTGTTTTTCTTCTCTTAAGCCAAGGCTATACACTAAGGTGCTCATCCATTCCCAACACTCCTCCTGGATGAACATCTTTTTATTGTCCTTGCAATCCAATTTTCTTCAAAAAGATACTCAATTTGGCATGACCGACTGGTTTTGTCAAAGCGTCGGCTGCCATATCTTCACTAGGGCAATACACTAAATCAACAGTTTTCTGTACGCACAACTCACGTATGAAATTCCTTTTTCGTATCGATATGTTTCACTCGTCCACTATAACGCTCCGCTTTTGCGAAACTCAAGCATCCCATGTTGTCCTCGAACAAAGTTGTGGATTTCTCTTGACGCTCGTCCATCTCCTCTAACCAGTCGTCGTAGCCACATCGTCTCTTGGCAGGCCAAGGTTAAAGCGTTGTATTCGGCCTCCAAGGATGCTAGGGCTACCGAATCCTGGCCAGTAGTGGATCGTCGAGTACGTCTGTCTCCGGCCCAGTCTGAATCGGAATATCCTACCAGGTTCCATCCGTCCTTCGGTCCGAACTTCAGCTTGAGATTCTTTGTGCCGTTGAGATACTGTAAAACTCTCTTCGCAGCATTCCAGTCACTTTTGTTTGGTTCCTTGACTTTGCGCCCCAACAATCCAACGCTCAGTGATAGATCAGGTCTTGCGTTGACCGCCAGGTAGAGCAGGGCGCCGATCAAGCTTCTGTACAACGTTGTATCCTCAAATGGTTGACTGTCCTCATTTTCGGCAATGTATCCGAGATCCATTGGAGTCTTCACGGTATGACAATTGTCCATCTTGAATCGACGAAGTACGCATTCAATATACGGAGTCAAACGAAAGGGAATAGCAGCCATCCTCTCTCTCGATCTCATATCCAAGAAAATGATGAATCAGGCCGAGAGATGTGACCTCGAACTTATCACTGAGACACTTGAAAACTTCCTCAATCTCTTCATCAACACTTCCGATGATCAAGTCGTCCACGTATACTATTAAGTACACGACACTTTGTCCATGGCGTACGTAAAGGCACGGATCAGACTCGCAAGGTTTGAACTGTAACTTCATCAGAACTGAATGCAGGGTTTTATTCCAACATCTGGCGGACTGCCGCAAGCCATAGATGCTTTTGCGCAGTTTGCACACCAGATCCTCCTTTCCTTTGATGGCAAAGCCGGTGTGGTAGCTAGAGCTGGTCTATTAAATTTGAATTGAAATATTACTTGGGTTTAGTTGAGCATAAATATTTCAATTTAACGTGCATGTTTGATATTAGCGTGCATGTTTAATATTAGCGTGCCTTTTTGATATTAGCGTGCATGGTGTATATGAGCACTATATTATTAGAGTGTAACAATTGACAGTTCGAAAGCTCGAATGAGCGCGAAAACAGCTTGGCTTGAATCCAGACTTCAGTTTAGTGAAAATTGTTGTGGATGATGGTTGTGGAAGAAAACGGCAGTGTAATTTTCAGCCGTAGTGGAAAATCGACTGATGGCCGAATCTGCCGAAAGCTGTACAGCTCAAAATTACGGATACTACAATGGCGCAGTCGGTAGGACACGAACCTACGCTCCCAAAGGGTGATGTGGTAGCTAGAGCTGGTCTATTTTCGCGCTCATTCGAGCTTTCGAACTGTCAATTGTTACACTCTAATAATATAGTGCTCATATACACCATGCACGCTAATATCAAAAAGGCACGCTAATATTAAACATGCACGCTAATATCAAACATGCACGTTAAATTGAAATATTTATGCTCAACTAAACCCAAGTAATATTTCAATTCAAATTTAATAGACCAGCTCTAGCTACCACAGCCGGGTGGCTGAGACATGTACAGTTCCTCGTTAACCGTACCGTTGAGATACGCCGTCTTGAAATCGTACTGTTTGAGTATCATACCTTTCTTACTAGCCACTGCCAGTAATACACGTAATGTCGCCTGTCTGGTAACCGGAGCGTAAACCTCTGTAAAGTCAATTCCGTATAACTGGGTATAGCCCTTAGCAACAATACGCGCTTTGTGCTTCACCACGCTACCTTCAGCATCTCGCTTAAGCTTAAACACCCATTTCGTTCCGATAACTTTCTTTCCTGGAGGTAGCCGCACAAGATCCCAGGTATGATTTGCGGCGTGCGCCGCCATTTCCACCTCCATAGCTTTCTTCCAATCAGGCACTTGCAAAGCTTCACAATGATCTTCGGGCTCTTCATCCACTGTAACTTGCCCCACTACAAAATCCTCAAAACGCCCGGGCAGTACTCCCCGAGTGCGTCGATCACCTCTGTTAAGCACTGGTTGCACCTCTTGATTGTCCGGCTCGAAGCCCAGGAAATCACTATCGTTCATTCTCACTAGCATCATCATATTCCGACTGTTCTTGTTCATCTTGCACTTGCAACTGTTCTTCGCGATTTTCCAAAACAACTTCTTCATTGTCGTTCACACTCTCACCACGCTGCTCCACAGGAATCTCCGGAACTTTCAGCTCCTCCTCCAACTGTTCTGTGCCGTTTCTCAGCTCCAAAAAGCGCGCGTCGCGGCTGATAGTGACACGATTTGTTGAACGGTCAAGGAAGCGATAGCCTTTGTGCTGACTTGAGTAGCCGATGAACACCATCTTCGTAGCTTTCGGGTCAAATTTCTTACGCTTTTGATCGGGCACGTGAACCAGCGCTTCACACCCGAACACCTTGAGCTCCGCCAAATCTGGCACACGTCCCGTCCACAACTCGTAAGGAGTCTTATCCACAGCGCGTGATGGGCAATCGGTTCTGGACGAAGTTTGCTGTGAGCACAGCCTCGCCCCAGTAACACTTCGGCAGCCCAGCATCCAGCAGCATACAGTTGGCCATCTCTTGTAAACTGCGATTTTTCCTCTCTGCTACCCCATTCTGCTGCGGCGTATATGGGGTGGTGTACTGCGAGCGAATGCCCTCGGCCTTGTAAAACTCTTGCAAACTCTCGCCGACATATTCGCCTCCTCCATCTGACCTAATTACTTTAGGTTTTCGACCAAACACATTTCCGGTCCATCGGACATATTCCCGAATTTTGTGTTTGGCCTCGCTTTTTGATTTCAGGAGGAATACTGCACAAAAACGACTGTAGTCGTCAATCAGGGTAATAAAGTATTTATTCCGCTCGGTGTCGCATTTTCCATTGGACCACATAAATCTGAATGTATCAGATCCAATGGCTGCGTTGACCGGCGCTCTTTTAACGATGGGAAAGGTTTTCTTGCTAACTTACCCCTGATGCAGCACTCGCAGACTACTCGCTCGCCGCAGTCCTTGATCTCGAAACCGCTGACCAGTTCCTTCGACGTGATAGCACTTACCACGTTCATGTCGCGGTGACCGATCCGCCGGTGCCATGTGTGTTGACACACATCGGTATGGGATTTTCTTACCGCCTTACACACATCCGTTCACTTTGAACACTACCGTGAATCCTTTTTCGGCCAGTTGGCGCACCAAAACCAGTCCGCCCTCCAAAGCGGGGACATACAGCACTTTTTCCAATGTAATCACAACACGCTGGCAATTACCGTTTACACCAATAACGTTTCCACTGCCCACACCACACGATTTCGTGCGCGTAACGTCAGCCAATGTGACGTCAACAACGACATGTTCTTTAAACTCAACGAAGAATTCCCTGTCATTTGTCATATGACAAGTACACCCACTATCGATTGTCCAAGCGCCCGGAATAGCACCACCCGCCACGAAACACAAAGCACCACAGACCGAATCATCTGCTGCCACCGGTTTTGGCTGCTGCTCACTTCCCGCTTGCACCTTTTTGGCCTCCTGTCCAGAGGATTTCTTCTTCAAATCACTTGAACTGTCATTGCTCTTCATTGCAGCTAGTTTACGGCAATTTCTCATGTAATGGCCAGGTTGCTTACAAAAGAAGCACTTAACCTTGTCGCTGTTCACTTTGCCTCAGTCTTGAGGACTTTTTCTTCTCGCACACCGAATCCACTCGAACCCGCTCGCTTATTGCACTCATCGCGCAAACGAGCAACCACCAAGTCCATTGTTAAATCTTCCGGAGCACGATTTTCAAGCGACGTTACAAAACTCGCGAACGATGGAGGCAAACTACGCAGCATCATAATTACCCGCAATTGCTCACTGAGATCAACACCCGCACTGTCAAGCCTTTCAAACAGGTTCTCAATTTCTTCGAGGTGCTTCTCTACCTCACCACTTTCACTAAGGTTGATCGAACACAATTGCTGCAGGAGCATTGCCTGGGTACCTATCGTCGCCTTCTCGTGATAGGTTTTTAGATTGTTCCACATATCTTTCGCTGTTTCAGCTTTCTTCACGCATCTTAGCTGACTATCATCAATGAACAACGAAATAGCCGCACGAGCTTTCACATCTTTCTTCTTCCACTGCGCAAAATTCTCGTCGTCCTCCTCCGGCTTTGGCTCGGCAATCACTTCCCATGATTCTTCACGCTCAAGTAACGCCTTCATCCGGAATTTCCAGGAAACGTAATTACCGCCACTTAGCTTCGCAAAAGACACCTTCATGCCGTCCGCCATTTTGTTTTCTACCACACGCACGCCGTTTCTTTCTTCGGAATCAATCACTTTCCGGAAAACCGGCTCTCGACACCGCAAAAAACAATCACAACACACTCAAATCGCTTCCGGCACCTGGGCCCACAACCTGATGAAGTGGACACACCAGCAGAGTAGCAACGGAACCACCGGGAAGACGAATGGAAAACGCCGAGAGCAGACAAAAGAACCGCGGACACTTTCTCGGATAGAAAAACTTGAGGCACGTGTACACAAGTCACTGGCTTTATTGAAACTGAACAATTATTGCATACAGTGTTGTCAGCTTCGACATTGTTTTTCTTCTCTTAAGCCAAGGTGGCTATACACTAAGGTGCTCATCCATTCCCAACAGTTTTAAACATCTAACTCAAAAAAACTGGTAGGGGAACTGGGTGTGAAATGCGCCGTTGGGGGTAAAACGCGCCACCCTTGTTTCGAACAAACTACGTGCTTTGGGACGCTGTTTTTCACCCGAGATAATGGAAAATGTATTAAAATGCTTCTCTATATATATTTTTAAGTGTTTTCCTGGCAAAAACCGTAAAAAACTCGAAAAAACGTTTATCGCTGTTTCCGTTGTAATTTTGTGTTATTTTCTAGGCCATTTTTCAGGCCGATAAAACACCAAAACTTTTGAAACTATCACTTGTGTATCAACTTGTACACTCCCATAGTTCGTATTCCTTGGCGAAAAAAAGTGTTGAATTTATCCTTAAAAAGCGTATTGAAGGACTTAAACTTTAATCAACTTGTGGGGCAAAACGGCCACACCTATTTCTTAACACCAAAACAGCCGTTTGAATTCAAATTCCAGCAAACGTAATGCCAAGCTGTTAGTTACGTGCCAATTTGAACCTTACAAATGCACATTTTTCGAATCAGCATGTATACTATAATCGATCAATAACATCTGATTAAACGCCCTTATGTATGCAACGTATTTGCAAGCATGATTGCGCATGCGTGCGCGCGAACGACTAATGCCGAGATCAGGTGGCGCGTTTTACCCCACAAAAAATAAAAATGCAGATAAGCAAGCATTTTATAAAAATTGATTCATTAACTCCAGAAAAAATAAAATGGATGACTGTTTCTACTATTTGATAGAAAACATGTTTGTCTATCAGATAATGAACAAAAACAGGCTTATTATAATGTTCTTCATAGCTAAAAACGCTTCCTTCCTTAGAGGGCGCGTTTTACCCCCAGTTACCCTATCATCGTACTCGCCACAAAATATACGAATGCGAAAATGGCAAGAAAGCTCTCAGTTAATAACTGTAGAAGTGCTCAAAAGAACATTATGCTGAGAAGCAGGTTTTGTCCCTATGAGGACGTAATGCCAAGAAGAAAAAGAACGGAACTTCGTCAAACCGAAATAACTGAAACCGTTAAAATATACGAAAATATCATAACACAGCTTGCGGAATTCTCGTTAAAACGTGCAAGAATTTTCTCAAGACAAATGCTGTTGATTGTGAAACAGATTCGACGCAAAATGTTTTGACCTGCTTTCAAGATCTCAATTTATTTAAAGGAGTTAAAAAGTCGTCACAGCAGAAATCATACCTTCAAGATCTAGCAGTGAATAGACGAATGGTTAGACACGTCAATGGAATTCCAAAAGTAATGACAACAAACGAAACATTTTTTCAAGTTCAATTTCATGCTGCCTTTATCGATCAAAAATGCAAAACCCCGAAAATCGCAAAAATCGTGTCACCACTGTGCTCGAGTCATTTCGCATTCGGGTTGAAAAACGTTAGGAAGAAGAAGATTACAGTTTTAAAGAGCCGTGACATTTTTTTGTTTTGAACGGTCATGGTTTGCTTTGGATTTTGATGGTGGTGTAGAAAGATGTAAATGTAGAGGCGGTAAATGTTTGCTCCAGTACTTTTCTCATCCCTGGTTGACACTCTTAAATTCATTTTCCACGATCCAGAAACATTGAACTGTTAAAATCAAAGGATGATTTTATTGAAGCTCCCGAATTTAAGGAAAATAGCTCTATCGAAATAGAATGCTTTTCGATAAAAGTGAATATTTAAAACTTTATCCTGATGCTGTACGACTTATCCTGTATCAGGATGACATAGAAGTTAGTAATTAACCCTTCAGTTAGTGCTGAATCATTATTAAAAAAAATAAAAGACTGGGGATTACTGTAGAATATATAAATTATCGCATAGGGTTTTGTTCTACTTCGTCGTAAGCGCTACTATTCGTCGTATCAAACTTTAAATGTTCCACTACGGCGGATATTCAAACTTACCTGCAACATAGATTCACTATCCAAGTGTAATTTTGTGAAAAGCTGTTATAGTTTGTACACTTATACACCAAAATGCAACAAAACTACTGTATTTCGGTAAATAACTTCAGTTCAATTATCCACTTTGCACTTTTTCACCGAAATCGCATGAACGAACACGATTTGAGCAGGCTTCCGAATTCTCACTCACTCTCACGATAATGGATTATCCCTCACAGCAATTTTCAGCGATTAGCGGCCTTGCGATTTTATCCGTCCACAAAACAAAGCGAAAATAGATAATTGCACATTTCCGCAGCTGTGAGAAGTTTGTATTCTCTTTCGCCGATCAATGGAGAACTTTTCCTGTATGCATCGCCACAAGCAGCAGTTGCTTTTATGCACCAAATTAACCCCTCATTTCGTCAAGTTGGTGTGGTAGCATGGTTAGCGTGCACGCATCGCGCTTGTTTTTAGCAATGTTCTAGGTTCGAAACCCGTCGCCGGCACTAGTTTTTGTTTATCCACATAGTGATAATTCTCGGGAGCAGTTGGTGAGCGAAAATATGATGGAGTGAAAAATATATTATCCCCGGAGTGGAGTGATTTTCGGTAATCCACCATCGTAGCTCCAGGGAAAATTAGTGTGAGCGATAAAAGATGTTCAAGCGAAAAAAGCATTCTCCTTACGTGCGAAAAATCGTAGATTTCGCATCATTGATACGAAAATTCAGAACCCTGGATTTGAGAGAAATGCTTAGCGATCGACTGAGCCACACCACTTTCCAACACAAGTTTCTTCCCGCCTCCGTGGGTGACTTTCTTCGCCGGGCACTTATTTTCACTATGGAAAACCTTCGAACTTCTTCACTGAAGGATTTCATTCCAACCACACGCCGTAAAACTTCAAAAATCACCAAATTTTACGAAATTTCCTCAACCGCCGCGTATAATTGAGAATGTAAACAAAGTTCAATCCGTCGTACTGAGAAAAAAAAAGCTTGTGCGCGACGCTCGACGTAAAAATACGGTTTCCTTTGATTGTGTTGTTTTCGCTGTACCGTGAGCAAATGCCATAATTGTAAGGTCAAAGGGAATTGTGTTCATATGTTTGGGCTGAATTTTGATGACGAACAATTAATTTTAAAGAAAAATTAGTATATTCTATCATGCTGAAGGGGTTTAGGGACAAAATGTCGAAAGACAAAACGTCGAAACCCAAAACGTCGAATGCCAAAACGTCGAATCCCAAAACGTCGAAAGGGACAAACGTCGAAGGGACAAAACGTCGAAAGCAGTCATTTTTCTAGCGATTGTTATTGGCAAGCGTTTCTAAGGAAAAAATGGTTGCGATGCGAACGGCGCGGCCTGAGAAAGCAAAACTTTACAATTTTCATCAAAGTAATCGTGGGACAAATTTTTCAGAAAAAATGTCATTTCTGGCGAGAAAAGAAGCGGTGAAGCACTTTGAGAAGGAAACTGAAATGGAAGCCTGAGATGATGTCCGATAGTGAAGATATGTTCAAGGAAATTCTTATGGCAAAACTTAATTGCTGAAGTGATGAGAATGGAATTACACAAGACAAAACAATCCTGTTGATGAAAAGACGACCGATTGAAGATGAAAAAGATGATAAGCTTTCTTTCGCCGCACCTTATGACTCGCTCTTCTTTCAACTAATCAGTAACATTAATTTCATCAAATTGACTGGATTTTCAACATATAGTGATTTCTTTATTCTTCAAAAAATTACTCATTCTTTTGTCGGATAAGTACAATTGAATCGATTTATTGATTTGCTTTTCGGAAATAGATATATTTCATCAGGATTTCCAGCACATTTTTGTATGCACTTTTGAAATGACTTCTGTGGATTGATTTTTTTTTTTGTGTACAGAATCTCAAAATGAGCACTTTAATCAGAGACACCAATAATTGTTTTATCGTTTCAAAATTGAAAAAAAAAAATACTAAAACAATTCTGACAAGACTTGGCTATTTATTTTTTTACTTTCCTCTCTAAGACCAGCTATAAATTATGGTATCCCGTAGATATCTTTGGAAAACAATGTATTTGCACTGATCCGATTTTTCCCGGGGGATTTATATTCCCTATGTAAAATTTCTTTTTGACGACATTTTGTTGCAGTCAATATATAAAAAAATTAAATGTGGGCTATACAGCACCAAGAGCTTCTCTTAATAATCATACAAATCGGTTGAGGCGTCTTCATGAAATCTTAAAAAAAAAAAATATGATTACTTCTTACTATTTTCCATAACAGGTTTACATAAAATTATAATTTCGAAAAGTGAATAATCGAACTGGAAAAAAATCTGTAGCCTGAGATTTCGGAAAATTTCGAAGAATCTCCGGATCCAGATAATCATCAATAAACTAAATCGAGTACAAAAGTTTTTGAGAAATTGTGAAAAATGATACACAAATAATCGTTTTTTAGATATTATCAAAAAAACGATTTAAATTTTTTGTTGTAGTAAAAAAATGGTCCTGCTAGTAGAGGAGTTAATCGAAAAAGTCGAAGTTTTGTCAGACATTCGGGTACTTTTGTTATTTTCGACGTTGTGGCAATCAACGTTTTCGCATTCGACGTTTTGTCCCTTCGACGTTTTGTCCTTCCGACATTTGGCATTCGACATTTTGGCATTCGACGTTTTGTCTTTCGACGTTTTGTCCTTTCGACGTTTTGTCCCTTCGACTTTTTGTCCTTTCGACATTTTGGCATTCGACGTTTTGGCATTCGATATTTTGTCTTTCGACGTTTTGTCACCCAACCTGCTGAAGGAATGGAGGGAGATGCCCGTAGATCTATGTATTCTAGTAAAACATTTTTTATAGCGTTGATATGTTGTGTTTTAACCACTCAATACACACAGTGAGCCGTAAGTTGTGAGACGAATCTGGAAACTGATTGCGACGGAGTTGAAAACGATACGACGGATTGAGAATACGGTAAGATGCATTTTCTTTGCATTATTTCCCAAAAAGAGATCAAGATTTATCAAAATGTTATTGTACAATGCTAAAGCCGTTTTGAGAAAGAATTGTTTGGCATCGGTTTGTATCAGCTCCATTCACTGCAATACTGGAAAATTGCACTTCTCACCGATCAATGCTTAATACGATGGATACTAGCACATCACCCTAACTAATTTCGACTACGGATATGCCGAAAGAAAAAAACGCCCAATGAGTAACTTCACCCAAACTTTCTGTTCCTAAGGTCGTCCCATTTTTATTTGGTTACAAGGCACCCAAGGATTGCAAGCTTATGACGATGATAGGTCATTTAATAAACATTACCAGAATCATATTATCTCCAGTTGTATCGAAGAATAACTTAATTTGTTTAGACGAACACATTCGTTTGTATACCGATTTATTTTGTGAGCATTTTGAGAAGAGAATTAACAAGCTTCATCATTTGCAATATTATGAACAGTGTATTAGGCACATTGGAAGCACAAATTATTCAAACTGCCTGACATTTTAATAAAAAAAAGCCTATTAACAGCCAAGCTGCCAATTACAGAAATTATAAAAACATCACAAAATCGACAATGCTTGTCCATGGTTATCCACTTACTTAAGAAACCATTCCAAGATAAGATTCTATTTGAGCCAACAAAAAAAAAACAAAATGAGGAAATATACCTCCTACAGCAAACATCAATCCAAACGTTATTTCAATTCTGCAAAGACAGTGTAACTGAATGGTATCGAGTTTCAAAAAATCTCATTATTGCAATTTAAAAAGCATCTAAATAGAAGTTTGTACCCATCATATGGTGTTATTAAGGAAATGATGGAAATCTAAGGAAATATAATATTTACTTACTGATCAATTGCTGTTGAATTATTGGATACGATGGCATTCTTCAAGCTTACGAAGTAGAAGACACGGAAACTGTACAGTTTGTACATAGGGGTCATGCACAAATTACGTCACGCTCCAAGAGGGGGGAGGGGGTCAAGCCAATTTTGACAAGCCTTACAAATTTTTTGGAGGACTCATACAAAAAACGTGACAAAGGGGGGGGGGGGGGAGGTGGTCAAAAAAGTTGAAATTTAGCGTGACATAATTTGTGTACCATCCCATATCGATGAGATTTTTCAGCATTCAACATTCTCCTCCTTTTGGGTACTGTGTGGGGCGAGATGACTACAGTGTGTTTGTGTCGTCTTGGCCCGATCGTTGCTCATTCTAAGGAAATCGGTTTATGTAAGATTGATCGTGCGTTTGTGTTCGTAGCATTTTGCTTGTAGACCTCTCTGGCAATTTATCAGAAGTACGCATCTGGCATTTAATGCACAATCCAACAATGTACATTACGTGCTAGTTTGTTAGCTACGACGATCCAATATATCGTAAACATGGTGTGAGAATATTTTGGTGGGACAACATTTTTTTAGGTGTGTGTCTATTGGAGGGCAAAATCCCCAATAAGAGGACCGCAAAAATCATTAAATAGGATAAGAGCGCGTTATGAGGACCGCCCACCTTGGAATAATAGCGAGTTGAGAGGACCGCATGTAACTTGATTAATAGCGAGTCGAGAAGACCGCTGAGATCGGAAAAAAAGAGTAAGTGCGCGTTGTGAGGACCGCCACCTTTCACTTATATTGTAGAGCGAGTTGAGAGGACCTTTTCTGAAGAGATTTTTAGCGAGTTGAGAGGAACCGCACAAATCATTAAATAGGGTAAGAGCACGTTGTGAGGACCGCCACCTTTGAATAATAGCGAGTTGGGAGGACCGCTTGTAACTTGATTAATAGTGATTCGAGAGAACTGCTGACATCAGAAAATATGGTAAGTGCGCGTTGTTAGGATCGCCAGCTTTCACATATATTGTGAAGCGAGTTTGGGATGTGATGTAAAGATCATGTCTTAATTGCAAAGCATTTTTTGTAGTTTGCGATTGAGGACTTGGTATGTAAGAGATCAGTTTAGCCGTTTATTTACGTCATCGAAAGTCTTCACAGCCGCCATGCCATTATTTTGACTTTGACGTTGGCTTCGCCTCAGAGGACTTTGCATCACCTAAAAAACGTGATTACGGTTTGGTGCTGTGAAGTCAATAAATGGATTGATAACTGCACGATGCATTTTGCGTTGTGAAAGGTTTATGTTTAATTTTTGAGGGATTGAGTTTTGAGGACAGATGACAGTCATGAAATTTGGTGGGCCAAACTGCATTAGTTATAGAAGAGATACAGAACGCAATGAGCAGCTCATGGCTTGTGTGCTTGGTTGTGGGAAATAACAAAACTGGAGATCTTGGAAAGCTATTTTGTGTGTTGAGTAATATGGAGATACGTTATAAGAATCGCCTATCATGCGTTCGGACTTGCTTTTCGTTTTTGTGAAAGAACAGAGACAAAATAAATGGGGCCGCATACCTACTAAGGCTTCTGTTGATATTCTAGTTGTGGTGTTGTGCACTTTGGTGGTTTGTTTCGTTCATTTTTGGTCATTTGAGATCTTGGCATATACCATTGTTGAGTTGTGTTACGTTGATGAGTGTTTACCGTATGGATGGCTTTATTTTTTTTCTGACCTTTGTAAAAGGAAATGTTTTACGCTATAGTTCGCAGAGTAGAGAAACATTGCTTGTCGTGCAGACTTGTTAATTTCCTTAGGATGAAACGTGAATTATCGGTATTGATTCTTTGAGAGCAACATGCGGTTGCTGGAAGTAAGGTGAATGTTGACTGTACTGCTCAAAAAAAGTACCGTAAACGGGGTATCTTAGATAATGCGGGTAACTTTGATAGTGCGTTACCCACCAAATACTAACGAAATATCATAATTTCTGTTAATCAGTTAAGCAAACGAATGCAAAACTAAAGAATATTAGTATGAGACTTCATGTTAGAGCGGTTTTCATTTGAATCAAGAACATTTTAGGCTGTTTATACGAATTTAAACAATTTACAACAATTTTAGCATATTCGAAACGCTTACAAACAATCTGTTCTACGATCGCTATTTGATGTAGTTTTGAATAGTTGGTCACTTATCGTTGATAGCCTAGTTATCATAAAACTTGAATACGGTCTCAAATCTTTTAGCGAAAAGCATTTTCACAAACTGGGATCATTTTTTGTAATTTAAGTCAGAAATTTCCATATAACGTTAAACGCCTAGAGGTATGTAATGCCTATACATGTTTGGTAGTTCATTCAATTTTGTTCGATTATCAAAGTTACTCCAAAAACAGAAAACCGACTTTCGATTATATGAAAAATTATATATTCATTCAACAATAAATCTTTTGGAAATTTATCAACTGCAATCAGTAGCTAGGATGCCAGTACTTGCTTTAAAAATTAAAATTATCATTCTTTGAAACAGCAAGCACAAATATTCAACTCTGAATACTCTAAAAAAATCATACTAATCGGTTCATTATTCTTGGAGAAATCTAGATATAACGATATGAGGTTTTTTAGAGTTTTGTAGATCTTTATTTGTCAAGCGCGCGTACCAGAAACATAAATGCCCAAAGACGGCAGCACCAAATTTCTTTATTTTTTCACAACATACTCGCATTAATGTGTCATTCCCAGGAACGATACAAATTATGTAGCCTGAGATATTTACTTGGGTTATAGCTACGCGTTGGAACTCCCAAGGAATTCGGAATATCTTCGAATCCAGCTGACCAATTATTAATATCGACAATTATTCTAAAACTAGAAGAGTTTTTATAAGGGCTTGCGAAAAAATGGTGCAAAAATATCGAGAAAAAAAGTTATCGCGATTTGAATATTTTTTAGTGGTTAAAAATGAAGCTGCACTATTTGTGCTGCATAAGAACAGCGGGAGAATGAAAGAGATAGGTAACTAGTCACACGCATCAATGATCTGCGCCATCCGATTAGGTCAAACACATTGGTTTGCAATCGCATAAAAACGTCGAAACTGGAGCACATTGATTGTTCACCAACGGAAAACCTCGGACGCAGGAAATATTTACCAGCAGCCAGCCGAAAAATGGTTAGTATCTGTTTATTATAAAGGTATTATAAAATGTATAAATATAATGAACCATAATTTCTTCCACAGTACAGGAATATTGTCCCTTTGGAATGAGGAAAAACATAGGCCATAACTTGAAAACTCTTGTCGAATGTTAGTTCTATAGTATAAATGTTCAGTTTAAAACACACATTCAATAATTTTCCATTATTCCATTAGATGAAAGAGAATATATCATCTACCGTAAAACCGTAACTTTGATAGTTTTTTGGGAGAAAATTTGAATATTTATGAATGCTGTTTCAAAGTATTATAATTTATATTTTTAAAGCAAGTACTGGCATCCTAGCTATCGATTACAGTTGATAGATTGCCAAAAGATTTATTTTGAATGAATACATAATTTTTCATATAATCGAAAGTCGGTTTTCTGTTTTGGGGTAAGGGGCGGTCCATTAATTACGTAAGACAATTTTTGGGGTTTTTCAACCCCCTCTCCCCCATGGTAAGACTCTTTGTATGAAAATTAAAAATAAATTGTATGGCGCGTAAGAAATCTCAGACCCCCCCTCCCCCCATAAACCCTTACGTAATTAATGGACAGTCCCTAACTTTGATAATGAAGTACGAATCGAACAAAATTGAATGAATTATGAACATTTGTAAGGCAATGCATACCTCTAGGCGTTTAACGTTATATGGAAATTTCTGACTTAGACTACAAAAATGGTCCCAGTTTGTGAAAATGCTTTTCGCTAAGAGATTTGAGACGGTATTCAAGTTCTATGATAACTACACTGTCAAAGATAAGTGGCCAACTATACAAAACTACATCAAAAAGTGATCGTAGAACAGATTGTTTGTAAGCGTTCCGAAAATGCTAAAATTGTGTCAATTTTTAATAAATATTCGTATAAAGAGCCTCAAATGTTCTCGATTCAAATGAAAATAGCCCATGTAAGTGTCATACTAATATTCTTTAGTTTTGCATTAGTTTTGCTTAACCGAACAGAAATTATGATATTACGTTTAGTATGTGGTTGGTTACGCACTATCAAAGTTACCCGCATTATCAAAGATACCCCGTTTTACGGGGTAATGAGAGTTCTTGGGAGATCCCTAAAGGAACTCTCTGAAAAAAATTCTGGAGAAAATTACCGAAGGAATTTCTGTAACAAATCCCCGAAATTTCTAAAGGAAATCTCCGGAAAAATTTCTGGAGGAATTCCTGATTTCCCCCAAGGAATTGCTTTTTGGAATCCCCAAAAGAACTTCTTGGAGGAAATCTCCGGATAAAAAATCACTGGAAAAAACCCCGATCACTGGAGAAAATCCCTGGAGGAATTTTTTAATGAAATTCTGGACGAAACACCCAGTGGCAGTGTTGCCACATTTTTTCCAACTCTCATCTGTTTTTTTTCGGCCGGAAAAATCTATTTTATCTCAAGTCCACCTCCAAAAATCTTGGTAAAAATCTGCGTCCCAAAAAAAATTAATTTTTAATATTTTTAGATCAAAAAGACCCTTTGCGAACGTATTTCGGCTGTACTTCGCATGTCAACCATTTTTTATTCGAACTTATTCTCGTTGATGTAGCTTAGCTTAGCTTAGCTTAGACTGACTACACATATCAATGGTTGCTATTCCGTGATTGACCGAAGTCAGTGAAAATGCACAAAGAATCAACTAGAAGTTCAGTTGGGATTGGCCATAATCTTCTTCAGTGTGCATAATTCAGTGCCTCTATTTATACAAGGTCAATAACGGCGCCGGCCACGTCCTTGCAGTCAGGTGGGATTGAGGGAAGGAATGTTAGTGTGTAACCTTTGCTATTTGGAGACCGTGTTTGCCTCTGCATCTCCACAAAGGTTACTGGGAGGGATGTTTGTTAATGGGGAGGATCGTTGGGTCAAAGGATTCACTTTGATAAGCGATTAGACCATGATAAACAATGATTTGTGAGATATATACATGCTTATACGTAAATATAATTGTTCATATAATTTCTATGTAGAGGAAAATTATGCCGACACTTGAGGTGACGAACCATTCAAAGTTTGTTGAACAAATACCTAAATGTAACATTCCTACA
Organism: Aedes aegypti; assembly: GCF_002204515.2. NCBI lineage: Eukaryota > Metazoa > Arthropoda > Insecta > Diptera > Culicidae > Aedes > Aedes aegypti. The sequence continues at coordinate 68,629 of NW_018734466.1, forward strand.
GCTGTCAGTACGAAAGCATGTGTTATTATATTTTACTCATTTGAAAAGAAACAAAAGACTCAATTGGTTGGGACATCATAGGACACTCTTATTCTTATGCCGACACTTACAGCGACGAACCATCCAAAGTTTGTTGAATAAAGTGAACCTTTCGCAAGTCTACACTTGTAGTGTCGAACCATTCAAAGTTTTTTTAATTACAAAAATAAAGGTATATAAGGGGTGTTCTGAAAAAAAAAATGTTAAACATAAATAAATCATGAATCAGAGTTTGTGTCGACACTCACAGTGACGAACCATCCATAGTTTGTTGAAACATCATATTTACATCCCACCATTGTAACGATTAAATGTGCAGTCATACATATTTTATAGATTAGAAATAGTAGCATGAAACGAGCTCACCAATTGATCCGTTATCCTTGACTGAGCAGCCACAATCCACTTTCAGCTTCACTCGTTTGCTCGGCTAGCACTCAGAAAAAAAAAAAATAGGCGCGCGACCCGAAAAAAAAAAAACACGGACGACAGCTCGGGCTTTCTTGACGCACTGCCCAGGAGCAAGCGTCAAGGTCGTCGAAAGATCAAAATGAACGAACCGATCGCGGCACTTTTTAACTTACTCCAACCGAACTCCCCGATCACGCCACTTTTTCACTTACGAGATCGACGCGCGACATGTTTGATCCTGCCCTCGTCGCTCGCTCCGGCAAAAGCAAGCGTCAAGGTCGAAAGATCAAACAGAACTCCCCAGCAAAACGCGCGAAAACGAAACACAAACCCCGGCGTCCCGAGAACAAACTGTCTTGCTTGGGCTTTCCGAAACACTCTCGAACTTATTCTCGTTGATGTAGAATAAAAATGCATAATTTAGAAACAATTATTTATTTATTTAAATGCTTAAGTTTTTGAGAAAAACTAAACAGAGAAGTAGCATTTCTTTTTCATTTCTTCTAAAACTATGTCCTTAACTCGAGAAATATCCTAAAATCTTATAAATCTTTTTTATCTCAAAAATCTGTGATCTGTGATCACAGATATCTTTAGGCAAGATCAGGAAAAAAACTGTGTAATTACAGATAAATCTGTGTGTGTGTGACATCACTGCCTAGAGGAAATCCTAGACGAAATGTCCCGAGAAATTCCTGGTGCAAATCCCCAGTGAAATTCTTGGAGGAAATCTCCGAATATATTATCGGAAAAAATCCCCGGCGGAATATCTTAACGAACTCCCTGAAGAAATCTTTGGAGGTGCTTCTAGAGTAAATTCCCGGAATAATTTCAGAATAAAATCCACAGATAAATTCCTGAGTGAAATCCCCGCAGAAATTCTCAAAGGGAGAAAATCCCCGGAAGATTTTTTGGAGGTAATCTACGGAGCAATTTTTGGAGATATTCCTGGAGGAAAGCCCCGGACGAGTTCTTGGGGAATATCTCCGGAAGAATCATTCAAATCCCCGAAGGAATTCTTGGAAAAAAAAAATAGTACTTATATCCCCGGGGGTTTCCTTGAATTTCCCGGAGGAACTCCTGGAGGAAATTGTTGGACCAATTCCTTGAGGAAATCTCCTAACATTTCTGGAGAAAATCCCCGGAGGAACTCCTAAAGCAAATTTTCAGCAGGAATTCCTGGGGTAAATCCCTGGAATAATTCGTGGAGGAATTTCTTGGAGGAATTCCTGGATGAAATCCCCAGAAGAATTCCTGGACTAAATCCCCGGAAAAATAGCAAGTGCAAATCCCCAGAGAAACTTCTGGAGGAAATTCCCGAATAAATTCTGTGAAAATATTCCCGAAGGAATTTATGGAGAAAATGCCTAGAGATATTTCATAATTAAATCCCCGGAGGAATTACTGGTGAAAATCTCCAGAGAAATTCCTGTACGAAATCCCCGGAGGAATACCAGAGAGTGCTAACAAAAGCAGGCGATAGCTGCCACACAAAGAAATGAGAGAGAATGATAGACAGAAGCTTAAATTTGTTTTACCAAATTAGGATGATAGTGTTGTCTAATAACATAGAACACTGAGATATAAGAAATGAATGTAATGAGTAAGAAATAAAAAAAAAAAATAATAAAAAATAGATAGACAGAAGCCATAAAACACTGAGCTGGACTGATATGCGAACGTTTTATGGTTGCGCCTTGTACAATGATCAAAAGAGGAATCGGCAACCGTAGCTAAATGTACATCAAGAAACTGGATAAGCGTAACTTATGACGATCAAGCTAACCTGTTGGCCACTGACCAAAGCGAAGAACTAAGAATCATATAAATTAGTTGCATATCTAATTTACATTACCAAACTCGGTAATCTTTTCAAATTGTTTTGAAAGCAGTTCGCCACAAACATTTTGTTTAGTTTTCATGAGAAATTTAGAAAATCAAAAAAGTAGATTACTTAACGTTTTCGGTAAACCAAATTTTGTCCAGTAATTTCTAGGAAGAGAATTCAAAGTTGAGCGGGTGTTTTTTATTCAATCTGATAATAGGATATTGAAGCTTAATTAATTATTAACAAAAATAACAGCTTTGTCCCGTTCGTAATAAATTTTTAATTGTCACACTTAAATTTCCATTCCGCATCTTTCATGCCCGCTCCTGCATATTCCATTCCTTTCAAGCCATATTGTGCCACAACGACATGTGGAACTTTACCAACATTAGTAACCATCAGATGGTCAACGCTTTTCATCGTTTGATAGGCGTTGAACTCCGACTCGATCTTGATCGAATCATTGGCATAGTTTGCGTCCAATATCCAATCCGCGCTATAATCCAGCTTCATATTGTGATTATTGGTGTAAGGAGCTCCCACGCGGTTAAACCAACTCAAGCCTGGTTGTATAGAGTTGATGTTTGTCAGTGCATCTCCTTTGGGAGTTATAATTCTTATGGAAGCTTTGTCGGCAGATGGTTCCAGTCGAAATGGCGTGCAATCGTTTGATGCAGTTTTTACTAGCTTACGTCGTCCTAGAACATTTGACTTGAATTTTGGATTTGAATTATTTACATCTTCTACTTCATTCGTTGCTAGAATGCATTGATTGGTAACATGGTTGTAGATTTTCACTAGTTTCAGACACGAGCGAATATTCTTTAAACTGTCAGGAAGCGCGGTAATCGATTCGTCATACATTCTCACTACTTCGTCAGGAACGTGTGGATCGTATTGCAGTTCTGTTCTTTCCATGGACATCATATCGAACATTAGTACAGCTAATGTATGTCCAATTTTTTCCTGAATCAATTTCCTATATGCAGCAATTTTGTAGTAATTCGTTGAAACTACAAGTAGTTTTAGAAAATTTCGTAAGCTGTAATAATCATCTTTGGCCATAACACGTTCTCCAAATTTCTCCATCTGCGTTAGGAACATTCGATCTATTGAATTCTTATAAACAGCAGAATTTTCCAACTTGGCCAAATCTTGCGTCCACTGATCGAATATCTTCGTCGATGTCAAACTCAGCTTTTCCAGCAAATCTTGAATTTCCTTCTTCCTATCTTCAGTAATTTTCGATCCCGGATGGAAGGTGGCATTCATTTTTAAAACTTCTGCTTCCAACAATATGGAATCTTCGCCTCCATCTCGGTTCTTTGTTTTGAGAAACTCGTGAACAGTCTTGTATACCTGGCCTCGATCATCCAGATCAGGAATTGCTACAGATAAATCAACCACCGGTAGCCAATTTTTCTCACTTTTATTCAAAAACTGTTCCACAAGTTCCATCAAATACTTGGGAGCAAGAGTTTTCACTTTATCCTGCGCATTGCTGAGCTGATTCGATTCCATATACGTCAAACAGAGATCCATCCTCACTTTCCCGAGCTCGTCAGTTATCCCTTCAAGATCCTTGTGCAGCGTGTTAACGTTCTGCTCAAGTGTTGCAATATCTTTCTTGAGCTCTTGCATCTTCTGTTTCGCACTGCTATCAGCGCCAATTTTCAACTGTTCCAAATCATTTTTAAGCACGGATAATTGATCTTCGTAATCTCTAGCCATTTTCGCAAATTCTTCTGCTTTCACGTAGCCTTTGTTCATTAGTTTGTATTTCTGGGTCAGGCGACGAAGTTGAAAGTGGATACCCCTCAGCATTTGAGCACACTGATCACTATCACTTACTTCCGACTCGTCATCTCCGGTGTAAATTGGTTGATTGATATGAGTTAACGTTTGCTCGATTTTGCCCAATTCGTTTGCGGAAATTTCACAGTTTTCCTCAGCTGTAGTGAAAGATGCGACGAACAACGCAATCAATGCAATACACAAGACGTAACGATTGACTGAATTCATAACTAAGAAGGTTGTTGAACACACGTTTATCTAATCGTTTGTAATCTTCTTCTAGATACATGATACACATTTATGGCGATACTGTTTATGAAATTCGGAGTGCAAGTCAATTGATGGATGTGGACGAGTTGTACTGAGCCATATGTCAATCTGATTGTTTATACAACTGCTGTGCAACTATCCAGTATGCTGTATAACAAGAGTAAGTCTAGGGTGCAGACCTACTTGGGAACTTCCATGAATCACTTTGGCATTGGGGTTTTTTCTCGGCCGAATCGTCTGAAACTTTGCAATAAGAAGCACTTCAATACGATGCATATTGTGGCCAAATATGTGCTCAGTAGCTTTCAAAAAACCTCAAAGCTGAAGTGAATCGAAAGTGCCAAGAATAGGATCCAGCTTCCTATCTTTATTACAATCGAATGAATACGCATGGCGGTCATTATTGCTCTAATCTTTGTAGTGCAATTCTAGAAGAACTCTTCAGAAACAAGGTGTTCGCCTTTGAAGAATAATTTCTAGGATAAACTCTCGGAAGAATTCCAGAAAAAACTTTTAGATGAACTACTAGTGGAAATTCCGGAGTAACTCCTTGCGGAACTTCTGAAGGAAAACTTAGCGGAGATTCTGGAAAAACTCCTAGCGGAACTTCCGGAAAAATTCTTTGCAGACCGGAAGTGACTGTTGGTTACATTTGCGGAGGAACTATTAAGAAAACTAGCGGAAGAACTCTTAGAAGAACTTGCAAAAGACACCTCAGAAAACTTTCAGAAAAACTCCAAAACTGAAGAAACTTCTGGAGGTACTCGTACGTGACTTCCGGAGGAACTTCTGGAAGAAATCCTAGTGAAACTGTGTGGGACGAGATGACAACAGTGTGTTTGTGCAACCATCGGGCAGGCTCACCGATCAATCAGTCATAGTGGAGTGCATTACAAAGGAAGACGTGTGTTCCCTTCCGCAGTGGTTGTCTGCGTGATGGGTGATTTTCCAGTTACAGTTTGGTTTTACCCAGAAATATCTACAGGAGCTTCTGGAGGAACTCTTAGAGGAAATTTCGGAAGAACTCCTACTGGAATTTTCGGAGCAACTCCTAAAAGGAACTCCCAGCGGAAATTCTGAAGAAACTCTTAGTGGAACTTTCGTAGTAACTCCTTGACTTGTCCAGTCTACTACACGACACTGAAGACGGCCTTACATTTGAGGTCGAAATACGCGTATCTGTCCAAGGATACAAACTCTAGTGGAATTAAATGGTATAGTAATTAATTCGGTTTTTCATCTACTTATAGGTATTCCACTAAACAGCTCGAAGGTTTAGGATCATTTTAAAAGATCTTTCGAAGGAAGGAGGAACTATTAGGTGAACTTCTGGAGGAATTCCTGGGTAACTTCTGGAGTATTTCGTTGCAAAAAACCAGAGCAATTTCCGAAGCATCTTCCAGAAGAAATCCGAGGAACATTCGCCAAAACAAAATACAGGAACGTATGAAGTAACTCCCAGGGGATTTTTCGGATGAACTGCTGCAGGAACGTCCAGAGGAACTCCTGCAATAAATTGCGGAAGAACTCCTACAGGAACTTTCGAAGGAATTCCAACAGGAGCTACCGGAGAAACTCTAATTTTATGCTCTAATCATACTTCTTTGATCATTTTGCCTCTATGATGTTGTAAGGCTCCAAACTCAAAAATCACAGGGTTAAATGCTGTTGTATTGTTTTCTTCTTCAGTGAAACATTTTAAAAATTCCAAAACGTTCTACGAATTGGAGAGAAGTATAGAGGTCCCCAAGCAAACTGTCACGAACACCAACGCACAATTAATCTTACACAAGTCGATTTCCTCAGAATGAAAACACAGATAAACAAACGTCACACTCTCACCGATGTCCATCGACCACCTTTTTAACGGCCGATTCAAATATATGGTACCGTAATTCGGGGTGTAGTTGATCAGTGGGGAAGTTGATCATTCACGTACCCACATGTATAAACTGTCAAGAGAGCTATGATTCGCTTTCAATTAGCACAATTTATGTGGCGTCGTATTACCTGATGGCTGTTGGATCATCAACCTAAATTCTGTTTGACAATCAAGATAATTCTAACATGTAAAAACATACTTTTTTGGAAATGTTTGATGCACTGTTGAAGGGTTCCCCTCCAAACAATCGACTATTGACAAGGCTATATAAAGACACCATATAAATAAACTGTTTCATACATTCCAGGTATGTTCTGTGAATCCAGTTCAGAATGTTCATTGTGGATAAACAATCATTTTCTGAGTAAAAAATGTATTTTTTGGTGCGTGAGCTGCTAATTTCAAAGAAAATTGCATACTCTTAGGCGTTTAATGTGGTGTATTCTGTAATTTACAACATTCAAATTTAAAATTGACCGATATATCATTATTGAGTTGTA
>NW_018734467.1:0-26610 GCF_002204515.2 Aedes aegypti
CATCTTATTATGAGCCTTCTTCTGGAATCTCTGGAATACAACAAATAATATAACAAGAACAACCGTTAAGTTGGCAGAAATTCTAATAGGAAAAGGAGCGCGCTACAGATTCCCGCAGCACACCGGTTTCGTTCGACTCGTAAACGACGGATGGCCAAATGAAGGAGCAAATATCGGGGTTCTTTACGAAAATTTTCCACGGCTTTTCTCTGAGGGAATAACGCGTCGCGATCCCCGTTTGTTTTATTATTATGGGAGAATAACATTACGGTGTTTCTTAAAGTGCAATCGTCGTTCCCTCAGAGGAAGACCGCCGGATTTTTTTTCAAATGCCCTGCCGTGGCGTTAGCTAACCGTAAAATTGATTAATACATTATCTGTTAGTGAAATGTATCAGCTTAAGATTTATAACAATGACATAAATGCCATTTGAAAGAAACAGGTGCACCACTGGCAATTGGGGTATAGCAGGATTTCCCAACCGCGAGCCAAATCTGATCCTGCCGAGGGCTGTGAAAATTAATCCTGCGCAAGGTTCTGCGAGAATCCTGCCCGAGATTTTGCAAAATTAGAAATGTTCCCAAACATTTGAGAATGTTACCCGAATTCAGTGGTAATCTCAGGAAGGATTTTATGTTAAACTGTTTAAGATTCTCTGAGAATCATGTACAATTTTTCGAAAAAAATCATTGTAAGAAAAAAAACGTTCATGAGAATCCTATTTGAGTAAAAGTATGTTGTTATATGAGACAAAATAATTAGATATAATTAGATCGGGGCAATACACACCGTTTTTCAGCTAAAATCTTGGTGGCTCATTTTTCCCCGCCGCTAAACTTTTTAAATAATTTTGTGTTTACGCACAAATTCAATTTCGAACAAAATTAGTTTCAGTGACTGGTAAAATATACCAGAATATTAAAAATAATTGTCTTATAGCTTCAATTGAAAACCGTCAAAATTATAAGCTTTTCATGACATAGAACAAATTTGCACTTTTTTGTGAATATTTCAAGTTAAGAAACGAATATTCGTACGATTTTTACTGAGGAGGCTATTTGAAGCATCCTCTAGCAGATCATGATAACACTAGACATTAAAACATTGTTTTGGAGGGGTGGCTCATATTGCCCATATTCATGAACCATCTCGTTGTGAACATAACATACATTATCTTATATAAGATTGTTGCAAAGGGGTGTAAGTGACAAATCTCATGGCACAGACATAGTGGTATTGTGGTATTGAGAAAATTGACTTCGAAGTTTTTTCAACATTTTGTCTTCTTTTTATTCCTTATAAATTGTATGAGGGTAAAAAAGTAACAATCGAATATTCTACGAATTATGTAAAATCATCTCAATTATCGCTGAAAACCTTGAAAACAGTATGCTGAACTCAAAATCGATCAAAATGTCACTTACACCACTCTGCGCTTGGGCCCCTCATTTATTTGCACAACAGAGTTAATTATCCAATTTTTGCGTGGTTGACCACTTCTAGAAGCATCGCGCGGTTTAATCACCAGTGTTGTACAAAATACAACAGTGCGACTACCTAAAGGTTAACGAGTATTGAGAAGAGTACTCTAACGTACTTGTAAAATATAAACTTAAATAATTCAAAATCATTCATGTTTCATAACTCGATCTTTCTTGGAGTCGATGACCTCTGCAGTGTCAAAACACGTATTAAAAAAATAACAAACTGAAATATTGATTTAAGGTGAAGATGAAACGAAGCACATCTCAAATTGTCAAAAGCACAAATCTAGATAACCTGATGGCTGATTGAGCTGAAAATATTATCGACTGGTCACTCGCTGGTGGTGATCAATCGATATAGTTTTCAGCTTGAATCGTTATTTGGTTCTCCAGTAGGTGAATTTCGTCGAAAAATTTCTTAGAATAGAAGAAACTTTCTTCCATTACTCATCAGCAGGAAAATTTTCTTTTCTTAGAAGTAAATACGCGCCGGAATTCGCCCACAGATTTGTATTCTTGAAAATTGAGGCTTGACTTTGTTTTATCTTCACCATTAAATGGAACAAACAAATTAAACATTCAACCTTATCAAGTTTATAGAACAGTCAGCGGGCCTAATATGAGAGAAATCTACACACATAATTTGTATGAATATTGTGCAATTTTTGTATAATTTGTAACAACTCTCGAACACCAACCCACACCCTTTTTGATGTGTTATGAAATTTTCGAATGATTCCTTAGTGAACCCAATTCCGTTTTACGAAAAACATTTATTTATTTATTCATTTATTTTTTTATATATGTTATAATTATTGCGAAGTAATACATTGTCATTGTAAACGTTTGAATCCTTATAAGTCATGCGTGATAAAAAATCTAATTGATAGCTCCGATGCACACAACATTCACGCAGTGAAAGAAAAATAGGGTGTGCTCTTATAGCCTTACCATTTCTTTGTTCACTTAATACTACAAAAATGCTCAATCAGTTGCCTTCGAATATGATTTAACTTTGTTAATTTTTGGCGGTTTGTTTTGTTTAAATGGAAATAATATGTTTACTATATTCCTTGCATTTTATATCTAGGAAAACAAATTATTGTTTCTCTGATAATGCTCAAGAAATGATCTCCTTTGAGCCAATGAGGTATTGCCATTTCGAATATGTTTGTAAAATGGTTTTTTGCAATCAAAAAACTGTTGGCTACAAGAAAGTCGTAATACTTCTCAATGTTGACATTGGGTTCGTTCCCCTACAAAGCTCCTGAAACACAATATAGGTTAATAATATTTATTTTTAGTTGTAGGCCATCGCAGACAAATAGACGTGACACTTAAGTTTAATTCATTGTGCTATGGCAAAATGCTACATACCTTGAATTCGTCATTCGCTATCTTACAGACAGATGTAAGAAGAATGGTAATCATCCGTTACCAAAGAACTGATGCATTCTCTACATGATGTTTTATACTTATGACACACTTGTGGTATACGTACCATTGTACAATTATCTTGAAATGGGTTTCATACTGATAATTGTCTTCATTCAAGATAGCCTTGGAATAATTTTCTTGACAACTTGTACCCATGGTACATGTATCAGATGTCTGTCCCAAGGTATTAGAGAGCATCTTCTTTTGTACTTCGCTGCATACCTTGCTTCCACAGCCATGGAGAAGTTGTCGTTCACATGCTGCTCCATCTGTTGCATGGGTGGTTCCGGTGTTAGCAAAGTCTTTGCAGAAGTCTTGTTCTTTGTAGAGGGCAATCGAAACATAACATGCAAATAATGTCTTGGTTTCGGCAAATTGGGCTGCAATTGGCTTTTGCTGAACACGTTATCTCGTTACTGTTTATAAGTCTCTTGTAGCTGGCTTTAAATTGAGTTGAGCTGGGATTATTGTTACAACCCCCTTTTGCTCGAATCGACCCGAAAAAAGTTTCGATGTGGTCTTGACTCTGACGATACGTATGCAGCTCATTTATTATTTGGCTTTCATCAATATAAAGCCTGTAGATTTCTTGGAAACTGTAAATCTTTACAAGAAATCCAAGATATCCAGTTTTATTACGGGACTCGAGAATCGGTGTGCCATCTTGTAGCTTAATGTTTCGAATATACTCTTCCAGATACTTGAATGCGTGGTGGTATAGATCGAAGTTTAATTTTTGATAACGGTTGTTTAAAACCCTTTGCATGCGAGTCCATACTGTTGAATATATCAAACATGTCGTTTAAAAAGGCTCAAGAATTCTTCAGTAGGCTCGCTATCCCGCAAAAGAGCTGTCTGATCCTCTCAAGACATTTAACGCAGACGCAACGCTTTGGCTAAGAACCTGTACAGCCAGTGAAACTTTCATTTTTGAATTTTGGAAATTGAGATGCTTGTCTGAAAGCTTGGGAGCGAGGCGGTTTCCTGTACGATTTTGAAGATCGTTTAACTTTAGATGTGGCTCCACTGTACCAGTCCATTCTGTGTAAGAAGGATTCGCTGAGCATGTAAAGTATTGCGCACCAACTTTTGCATGTGTACCGGGTCTAGTATGACGAATACATCATAGTGGGCACATGGGTGCTTGAAGCTGGTTTTTAAGGGTTGCGATGAGTTTGGTTTAAGGTTGCACCCCAGAGCGTTGGCTGTTGATAGGTTTGTGATGGTTCCGTCAAAGGTAAGTGATATAATTGTTACACCCGCTTCGTGCAGACAAGAGAGAATAATTTCAACAGCATGTCTTTGTTCTTCTGCATTCATACCGGCAATCAAAAAATAGGCAACCGGTATTTTCCACGTTTCCTGAATTCCGGATACCATGAATACCATTGCTCCTTTTGCTGGAACTGAATTTTCAGGTGGCTCGTTTCCGTCTTGCTGGCTGTGTTGAACAACGCCTTCCAAGCGCTTCGCGTGGTGATTCCACTCCACATGTTGTCGTATTGCCATCTCGTCCATCATCAAAGCTCCAAGGAGTGGCTCGCCTCTAGAAGCTTTCTCGTCGGCTTTCAGCTTCAAAGCTGCCAATGTCTCCTTGGTTATTCCTGACTCACCCGCTACACTAACATACCACCGTATTATGGTACGTTCATGTGGTAGGGTCTTTTTGAAAACTTCACGAACATACCTATAGGCTTTTGCTGAGTAGAAATAAAGCGTTGTGGCAAAGGACCGTAACACTTCGCTGCACGGCTCTCCTTTCTTACGAAGCATTAGTTCTCTGAACAAAATGTCATTCGATTGGAAACGCTAGAATAATTACCATATAGCTAGTAAAAATTACCTATGAAATTGATGTTTTTTTAAATTTACCTGCAAAAATAAATTTGCTGTATCTGAGAGTAACTTTTTTTTATTTAATTTCGCCAACAGATCTTCCATGCTTTGCAGCTTATCCTTCAGCCTTTTGACCTGGGACCTAAGTCGTTTTACATTTTTTTGGGAACGATTCAGTTGTGCCTGCACTTTGGGCAAAGCAATGGCCTTCTCTTCACTGGTTAAATCATGACCGGTGATATCTCCGGCATACCGGATTCGCCTATTTCATGAACATGTTTTGAAGTATTCTTTATTCAAATATATTGAATGGGAGATTACCTTCTACGGGTTGGGAGATCTTGCGTACTGCCATTTTGATTCACGATACTCTGTGAATTTAAAATGGCTGAATCGTCGGATGTTTGGAGGTTTGAACTTTGGTTCGAGACCTTAGAGGAGCCAGAGAGGTAGGATGGGTCGAGTACAAGAAATTCACTTAATAAAAAAAGAAAAGAACAATTGATATAGACTAGAATATGTTCCTTAGTGCGGATTCACAAAGTAATCGGTATAATACCTTCCATTTCCTTCGAAATTACCAAAAATCGTTGGAACAGCTTCATCTGTGACATTAGCGGGGCCAGAGAGATCGGATGGGTCGAAATCATGGCCGGTTATTTCTCCGGGATACCGGATTCGCCTATTTCATGAATATATTTTAAAGTGATCTTTTTTCAAATATATTTGATGGGAGATTACCTGCTACAGTTTGGGAGATCTTGCTGACTGACATTTTGATTCACGATACTCTGTGAATTTGAAATGGTTGGAACGCCGGATGTTTGGAGGTTTAAACTTAGGTTCGAGATCTTAGCGGAGCCAGAGTAGTCGGATGGGTCGGATACAAGAAATTCACTTAATAAAAAACATAAGAACAAGTGATTTAGATTAGAATATGTTCCTTAGTGTGGATTCAGAAAGTAATCGGTATAATACCTTTCATTTCCCTCGGAATTATCAAAAATTGTTGGAACAGCTTCATCTGTGAGGAAAAGCTTACTTTTCCAAAGTAGATGAAAAAACCGAATTTAGTACTATACCATTTAATTCCACTAGAGTTTGTATCCTTTGACAGATACGCGTATTTCGACCTCAACTGTAAGGCCGTCTTCAGTGTCGTGTACTAGACTCGACTTGAAGAAAACCATCGTATGCACACATTATATATTAACACTAGGTATAAACGTATTTCCCTACCCATTATTATTTTTTAAACTTAAAATTTATGAGCTTTAGGTACATTCCATCCCTCTTTTGTTGAAACTTTAAATGCTGAAAGGTACATCACGGGAACGATTAGTAGGTACCAAGTTGAATAGCCATGTATTGCCGTTGCCGTTGTCTCTGTTGAGTAGCGTCGTAGGTACCTGTTTGCAAATTTCCAGACTCTCCGCCACATCCAGTTTCCAAGGAGAAGAAACATTTCTCAAAATTTTGATATCGGCCGTCGTAATTGTATGTCCTTCTGAAAAGATATGTTCTGCCACCTTAGATTTGAAATCGTATGTCATCCCCTTGTCTATCGTCTTCTGAGCTTTTCCTATTTCCGCTAAGTGTTCCTTGAATCTAACCTCGAGAGACCGCTTTGTTTGACCAACGTAGACCTTGCTGCAGTGGGAACAGCTGATTTTGTAAACACCAGCCTTGTTTAGTGTGTTTACCGGATCCTTGGTAGAGCCTAACGAAGTTCTAAGTTGGTTGTCTCTGCTGGAAAATACCAAATCGATTCCGAAATTGCTTAGCTTTGGGCGGAGCTGTTTGCTGATGTGTACGTCGTATGGGATGGAGACTCTCTTCATGGGTTCGGTGATCGGGGTTAGTGTCGTCAAAGCATTCCGAATTCGCTGTCTTTCCTTTTTGTCGATGATAGCTTTTATCGTCCTTTCCTTGTATCCGTTGATTCTTGCCGTCTCGTAGATATATTCCAGTTCCTTGGTCTTTCCGTGTTCGCTGAGGGGTAGAGTCTGCATCCTGTGGATCATGTGGTGAAACGCTGCCATCTTATGCTGGAACGAATGATTCGATGTGTAAGGGATAACTCGCTGGGTGTTTGTAGGCTTCCTGTAGATTTCGAAATTGTAAGTTGAACTTCTTCCCTGGTGACAAGTAGATCCAAAAATGATAGTTTTCCATCCTTCTCCTCCTCGTGGGTGAACTTGATATCCTTGTGTACGCTGTTGATTGTATCCAAAATTTTAGCCAGATCGTTCCGCTTGATAACGCTGAAAATGTCGTCGACATATCTCCACCATTTATCCGGTAATACTCCTTGTTTCTTTAAATTTTCCTCAAATTCGCCATGAATAGTTCGCACAAAAACGGGGAGAGAGGGTTTCCCATGGGGGCTCCTTTCTTTTCCGATAGTAGAATGATTTGTTCGAAAAATGCTTGGAACAAACTCGCACAGCACTGAAATTGATTTTTTTCCACATTTATATCGATTTGTTCTGCATTCGCAATAGCTTGCAGCCAACAATATCTTTGCGCGTTGTCTCTGGGAAAACGATGCTTGGATTTCCAGCCAGCATTGTTTCTTGGAATTTTGCAATTGAAATTACTGCTGCAAGATGGCACGAAACACTACTGATCTCACTTCTCAATTTTCAGTTTTAAGTTCAGACCGTTAAAATTCGTGGCAGCGTATCCTGCAGATCCTGATTACTTACAGGTGTTTGTAAACAGTGAGCAAACAAAACAATTTTGACATTCCATCATTTTCAATGAAGGCTACACAAAGATGGCGGCATGCCAGTCCCCTGGATTCATGTTGTGCGAGTGCGAGAAAATATACGTGAGCTCGTTTCATGCTCATAATATGTTGCAAGTTCCCGGTAGCGGTAGAGCAGAACTATCATATGCGGAAGTATTTCGGCAATCAACACTCAAAGGCAAAATGCACCAACTCATAAAGCTTACATTTTACAAAGGCTTTATTACACCCATCGAGCTTTCTCCCACCTACCTAGCTCCTATCGACCCCCTTTTGCATCAAGGCCTGACTAAATCATGTTCTTACAAGCTAATTATCTTTCTTTACTCACGGGCCCGTCCTATAAGTGACTACCTGGCCTACTGCATCGCACCATCTTCAATGCATTCCTCGGTCGCACAACGCACGAGCACATCGCACATCTGATTCGGGAACTATGCTGATTCTGACCACCGTGGGTGACTGGTGACTACTTCGACCTTCGGACGTGTTGCTCACGTGGGACACCACCCCGGTCCCCTTCCACTGATCGGCCTGAATGGTATCGACGCAGCTCCTCCTCACTCGGTGTTCCTTGCGGCCGCTTCCTCTGGCCCGACATCGTTTGTCTTCCGAACACGATGCCGGAATGATGGTTCACACCGAAGCGCGCCGGTGGCTCTCCTTTCTCCGAGGCAATCCGTCTAGCGACCGGACGAATCAGTCTATAAGTACAAATGAAAACCCCTTTAAGGGGTCTGTTGTCTTCTTCGTGTACGACCGAATGTCCGTCGTCGCTCACGGGATACGGTTCACCAACGGAGCGTAGATTGGGAGCGATCGCTTGGGCTGGCTTTTCCTCCCGAATCGTGCGTTGAAAGTTTCTTTCGGCTTCCGCCCCAATTGTTTGTTCCGAAAAATGCGGCCTTCAATTCGTGCGCCTTCGAGCGAGAAAAATCTACACACAGCGTTTCTGGAATCGAAGGGCTCAACCGATCGCAGCTACCCTTATTGCTGGCCGTCGCTACAGGTGCGGAATCCCGGAAATTTGTGACTGGCGACTGCCCTCTTTTTGATTTTACACTTTTTCGCGACGAGCGAACAATGGCGACTTTTCCACTTTCCGGCCAAACGGTTTCTGTCTCCTAGCTGCGGTGTGATGCAGATTTTGCGATCGCTCATGCACCTCTGTGTGTGTGCAATGTTGGTTTGCACGAACATTTCAGTCGGTGGTTTGCTAGTTGTCGATTGATGCGATGGTATGTGCGTGTGCGAAAAAGGCTTTTCGTTCAGGGGTGTGCTAATGGAAGGCACACTGCGACCTCTATATTTCAGATGTTGCATTAAATAGTGTTTATTCTCATGATAATATCTAATAAACCTTAGCTCACATAAACTAAACGTAACAAATATCGCATTTTTTATCGCTGTAACGTAACATTAGTGTAATTTTCAAATAAACTATAGACGGTGCATCACTTCAAGTTTCGGCATTAACCCTTATTTTTTAATATATAATTTTATTATACATAGCTTTGTTTTCTCTTTTATTACCAAAAATAACCTTTAAATAGTTCGATATTTTGAATGTCGTCGTATTTTTTTTAAACTTCTACTATTATATTTTCATCGCGAGACAAAAATACAAAACTTTTAGGTAAAAATCGTATTTCTCCTCCCTATCCATGGATCGCATAACCGACCAAAGGTGACTCCCAGATCTTTTTCCTCCCTTTTCGAGGTGATTGTGGAGATGCAGATGTATTATCGGTCTCTAGAAGCAACAATCATTACACACTAACATTCCTTCCCTATCCCAACTGAATGTAAGGACTTGGCCGGCGCCGTTATTGATCAGTAATATGAGACCTGCTAAAATGTGCACTTTTAGAGTAGGTAAGTGGAAAGTCCCATCCCTTATTCATTTGGATCGCAGTGCACTTCTTACCAGTTCCGATCAATCACGGCCAGCGGCCATTGACATGTACAGTCAGTCTATGCTATGCTTAGAAGTTGTTTCAGAAAATTTTCATTCCATACAAATTGTATGGGAACCTTAAAAAAAAGCCAATCTACTACAAATTATGATATTTTTTTTCTGTTGAACGGAAAAACCACTTAAGAAATCCGTTGGAAATCTTGGAAACTGTAGAATTTGTTTGGCATACTTAACTCAAAACCGACCAAATTGTCACTTACTCTCGTTTGCGTTTGGACCCCTCAATTAAAATCAACGATTATTAGATTTTTACAGAAAAAACTTGACAGCCTCTTTATTTTAATTTTAAAAATTTGCTTTTCTTTCAATAATAACATTAGTGAGAAGCCTGGGGGCCTTTCTTAGCCGAGTGGTTAGAGTCCACGGCTACAAAGCAAAGCCATGCTGAAGATCTTTTCGTAATGGAAATTTCTTAGACTTCTCTGGGCATAGAGTATCATCGTACCACACGATATACGAACGCGAAAAATGGCAACTTTGGTAAAGAAAGCTCCTCTCAGTTAATAACTGTGGAAATGCTCATAATAACATTAAGCTGAGAAGCTCTGACCGGTGAGGATGTAATGCCAAGAAGAAGAAGAAGTAAGAAGTCTCTTTAACAAAATTCAAGTTTGTTGGATCAATATGGGCCTTCCTATTACATAGTAATAGAATCCATAAAAATAGGTATCTTCAATGCAAAGATAGACATTCAAAGAACTATTCTTGCGATTGAATTAAAAAGAAAAAAAAAATGAAGAAAGGGGGTACACCTCCAAGCCACATTTCAGATTAAATCCCAGCTTCGAATGTAAACGAAACTCACCTATAATTTTAACTTACATTCAATCCAGATCAACAAGTTCCGGCAGGTATTTAATAATTTATCTGCAACCGACAGGAACCTTTCCACACAACGTATACGATGACGGCTTTGCAGCAAAGTTCTGTCCGTGTTTGAAGTTTACTTAGCCGGAATGAATTAAGGCTGCTCATTCGTATGTATGTTCGTTTCGGTGAATGCTGTGGATTGTTTATGGTACGGTGCCGCAATGTGGCCAAAAGGTAAATATGCCCTGTCTCTGTTGATGAAATGTTCTGCTCGGTTGTTTTTGAGTTTTCATTCTAGTTTACTTTACGAAGTAGCTTTTCCCACAGCTACATCCTCGATTGGCAGTGCCATGCTGGAAAGTTCAGTTGACAAGTAGCTTCCGCTAGAATGAGGAATCATTTATCTAAATAAAAGTATAGACTTTTTATGAAAATGTCGATGCAATTAGAATTTATACTGATTTTACTATCCTGTCAGTTAGGTTTCGTTGAAAGTATGACTAGAATTTGTAAAAACGAGTGCAAGAATATCGATTGATGATTATCAATTTCAAGTTTTTATGCAGGTACAGACAAAAAATGAATTGTTTAGATATGGCAACACAATTCAAAATTTTCTGGATTCAAATTATAAGTGGTTGAACGCGACAGTCATTTATCAAATCGATGGTCAATTCTGTAAGCACATTATTTGGTATCATCATATGCAAAACCACAATAACTGCTAAATGACATATTCACAGCCAGTGATGAAATTCTCACAATCAAGAGTGCCATGAACAGCATGAATTCAAATTCGTGCGTTCGTTTCAAAAAACGAACCAACGAAGTAGGCTACGTTAGTATAACATCCGAGCCCAGTGGTTGCTGGGCTGATACTGGGCGATCTTTGGGAGTTTCGGTACGCTATGGCCTGCTTTGATAAAACCGTCTCGTAACGTCCCGGGCATTTTCGTTCCAGCAACTCAACCTTGGCCCTGGGTGTTTCGACAACGAAGGAACAGTTCTCCACGAGTTGATGCATACTTTGGGATTTTTGCACCAACATACGCGTCCAGATCGGGACCAATACGTGCAGGTGCAGTACGAGAACATAATCCAAAGGCCGGAAATACTGTTCAACTTTGAAATAATCGAGCCATGGACGAGTTTGGCGTTTCCGTTGCCTTACGATTACGACAGCATCATGCACTACAAGCCGTTCATGTACAGCATAGACCCTCAGCGATTGGTTACCGTAGCGTCGAGGAATCCAACGGTTACTACGATAGGACAACGCGATCAACTCAGCACACTCGATATCATTTCAATCAACTTTCTTTATTGCGTATGAACTCAATGTTACCGTACAGAACAATACCGCGTTTGTTTGTATCAATTTTGAAGATGCCCTTGAAAAACAGATTCTGATTGGGATTGTTTCCCATTTCTGCGAAAACATTACGTCTATTTGGTTTGGTAGTTCAAAGATGTACGTGATAGTTCTGGTAGCCGGACTGGTCTACCTCGCTTCAGCGAAATTTAGCGTTAGCGATTTATCGAGTTATGGAACTGCGCTGTATCGTACAATTGATCCGAGAGTTGGTAATCTAGGTATTTTTTGTTTAATTCATAATTCCTAATGTTCATTTCGCCGTAGATGACCTCATAAAAAGTTTGGATCCAGCTTCGCGAATTCAGCCATGGCAGTTGGGTAATCTAGTCGGTGGGGATATGACCTTGCCAATACCAAAGTTGCAAAACGCTCTCGTTGGCAACTCCAGTTCATACTTTCGTTGGCCAAATGCTACCGTAATCTACAGTCTGGATGGCTCATTCAGTGAGTTTGCTCAAGGTATATGTTGTAATTTCGAATATTAATGAACTGTTCATCAGACAACACAGAACTTCTAAATATCTACGGAGCGATGCGAGAGTTCGAAAAGTATACTTGTGTCCGCTTCAAAAAACGTGGCACAGAAACAGCATATGTATCGATCGACAACGCACAATACGGATGCTGGGCGGATGTTGGCCGAGGACGTGGTAAAACACGGGTTCATCTGCAACCGGGCTGCGCAAATGCACTGACAACGCCCATTCATGAACTCATGCACGCTCTTGGATTCCATCACGAGCATAACCGGCTTGATCGCGACGATTACATTGAAGTGATCTACGATCACATGATCCCGGACCCTTCAGTGTACTTCAACTTCCAATTGGTCGAAGAGACAGAAACAACCAACTTCAGTGTACCATACGATATTGGGAGCATCATGCACTATTTGAACACTTCGTTCTCCGTTAAACCCCAAACTCTGAGAACTATGGAACCGTTGATCCCGTGGAATGGAACCTTCGGGCAAGGTCCAACGCTCACCAAGTACGATGCACTGTTGATCAACATCATGTACTGCGGAGTTCCGGAGCCCACGGAACCGCTTCCCGTACCGCATGGATGGATACCGGCGGAGCCTATCAAGAAGGTCAGCACAACGACTCCGGCGACCTCAACGACCAAGAAGACGGTTAACGTTAAAAAGACTACAGCTTTTATGAAAATGTCCAACAGCAATAAGCAGAAGATGGAGGAAGATCTCAAGAAAATCCTAGATTCCAGGAAAGGATTAGGATCCAAGCCTGTACTACGCAATTGACATTAACAATTCCACTGAAATATAATTCAGCAGATATTGGTAGGCATTTGCAAAATTTTAATAAAATTTGTTTCAGTCAGTATTTGGCCGCTTCTTTTTAATTACTGTGGTGTCTCTAGTTGTCATAATGAGACATTTTTCAGATTGTTTATTTAGTGGTAATAATTTCATAAAAAATTGACACACATTTTTCAAAATTATCGAACACAGAACGCGAAGGACGTGAGAGAACTTTGCATACCCACGTTGAAATCCCCCGGATAAAATATACAACTGTATTTGTGTTGTATATTTTATCCGGGGGATTTTGACGTGGGTATGCAAATTCTCTCACGTCCTTCGCGTTCTGTGTTCGATAATTTTGAAAAATGTGTGTCAATGTATATGAAATTATTACCACTAAATAAACAATCCCTACGGATCATAACGTATTGCAACAGTATTGTCAGTACCATTCGAAACATTTGAAATACAAAACAATATACTTATACTATACAATATACTAATATTAACGTCACTTTTTCACAAAGTATATTCAATTTACTTCACTTTTTTACGAAGCGCGCAAATTGATTTTAGACATATAAGTGGGAAATTATGTAACGGAATCTACTAGTTAATCTGATTTTTTTTAACTTATGCATTGTAGTTTAGTACAGATGTGATTAACATATGAAATATTATATTACATTGTTGGTTATACCTGCCATGCAGATTAATAAGCCTGATTTATGAATCTTTTAAATCTTTGCATATGCAAAGAAATTCAGAGCAACATGTTGATTTGATTTTGTTGTTGCAGTGTAGTATTGCTTTTAAGAGATGTCCCAAGGACTTCTGGGGATATAGGTCATAGAATCTGCATACATAATAAGGTGCATGGTGGGTATCTTCGGAAGAGTTGTTGAGTAGCTCAAGGGTTGACATGCGGTGGTCATTCTGATATGGAATTATGCCACCAGACGGCGCTAGTGTACATGGAACTTTTGTTTTGTGGATAGCTCAGTAGCCAGGCCACTTAGAAAGATGGCGTCTTCGGCAAAGTTGTTCAGTAGCACAAGGGCTTAAGGGCTTATATTCTTATCAATTGATAATTGGTTACGCTTGTAGATCCTAAGGCCTAAAGAGATCTTGGAGGACCAAGATCATCCGCACGTATTAATACAATACACAGTTTTACTCGCATGAACGTTTATGAGCGTTTGAAGTACAGTCGAAGCTTGTAATAACGACATCGCAAAGGACCGTCGTTATAGAGAAAAGTCGATATAGAGACCTAGGGACCGAAAAAGTCGCTATAGAGAGCTTGTGTCACTATAAAAGTTGTCATTATAACGAGCTTCGACTGTATTTAAAAACTAACCTTTAAATCACTTATTACAGTTGTAGATCCCAAGGCCTAGATTCAATGGAGTCTTTGGAGGACCAAAACCATCCGTACAAACCAATAAAATATTCCAATGACTGAAATGAATGATTAAGAGACTGTGCCATATTAAAAATCTATTGTCTATCGATCACGCTTGTAGATCCTAAGACCTAAGCATTCGGAGATATTTTTCTCCACAAAAAATGATAAACTAAAAATGTAGACTCCAAAAGGCAAAACCTCGTTTTACGAACTAAGCTCCCTCGTTTTACGCACTTATTCAATTTACGAACCAATTCTATTTACGAATCTTCTATCTAGTTCGTAAATTGAGATTACAATGTATTGTAAAATGACGATATAATGACAGTGGAATATATTGTTTAAAAAACTCACTGTATGGTGTTTGAGGTTTTTGCTTGAGCTACCTTTCCCCAAATGTCGTCTTACCGTCAATACCTTAAATCCCATGTTTGCTTTGTAAATAGATATTTATCTTATAATTTAATATTTTTTATTTTTATTTTATACTTTTTTCGTCAATCAATAGTAGACTACATGTTTGCTTAATTCTATGTTGTATCATATCTTAAGGAATTAAAATATTGTCTTAGCTTTGTTCGCGACATGTTCAGATCAATTTCTGTGCAATGCTGATTATAAAAAGACATCATTCAATTCATTGGGTCGAATTTTGCATAGTTAGTTCGATGATTATTTGATGCAAACAAATTCCGATTTCTAAACTGTCTAGCGGGCTTGTAGGTCATAAAAGGTGGAAATTTGGCGTGACATAATTTGTGTACCATCCCTATAAAAGAAATTGCTTCTTTACTGATTCGATTCTATCACCATGTGTTTTTATATGCGGGGACCACACAATACTACAATATTCTAGAACTGATCTTACATAAGCAATGTACAAGGTTTTAATCGTATATGGATCCCGAAAATTGTAGCTAAAACGCTTAATAAAGCTCAGCATATTGGTAGCTTTATGGATAATAGTATTATAATGATCAGTAAAGGTAAGTTTAGAATCTAATATGACACCTAAATCTCTATTCTTATCAAGGCTGGTTGGGCACGTCAGGAGTTAATCATCAATATTAACCTCCTTTTCCCGAGCAGCCTAGATAGCCGCGTAGTGTCGGTAGCGGTTGTTTCAACTGGCTAAGAATTAACACTACGGACTGCCTGTTCCGGTGGTAAAAGTCCACCTCACAGGTGACCCCTAATTTATGGTGTGATGCGTACCGTGCCTAGGAATGAATGGTTAGGGGGGTCTAAAACCTAACCGCAAACGGAGGCTGTGGGGTACCAGGGCGCCCTCCACAGTATTGAGTCCTTCCTGTGCTACCCGGAGCAATGGTGCAGGTGACCTTGTGTTTCTCCGAGATAATCGGCTGCCCTTCTTCAGTCTCTATCCTGAGGCTTAATAAGGGTGGGATTATGAATATGTTGACATTTAATTTAAATTATCACCTATATGGATTCGCATTATGCGTTTACACAGTGTATTCTGTGCTCTTTCGCCTTTGGCGACTTTAAATAGATACCGATCTGGTTTTTTCGTTGCTGGTCTTTTTCGTGCTGAGATTGCAAAAAGCTTAATCCTGCCTAGTTTGGGTAGTGGCTACGGTTAGGTTAGCTCAGATCAATCTTCAGCATAAAAGAACAGCAACGATCAATCTTTGCAGACTCATGCAAAATGGTGCAGCCCAAGTGGCGCTAGTTCAAGAACCCTACTTTCGTAGAGGAAACTTCTATCTAGGTAACCTTGTGGACCCAGTTTTTTGCTACTTTCAGCAAACTTGAAATGGCAAACTCGCGCTCCATGCCCCGCGCATGCGTGCTCGTTAATAAAGCAATCGTTGCTACACTCATTTCTGAGTTAACTACCAGAGATGTATGTGCTGTCACAATTGATGTTTCTGTTGGTGACCTCAACAGGAAATACGTCTATTGTTCGGTATATTTACCACATGATGAACCATCCCCAACGGATGACTTCAAACGAGTTGTCGTACACTGCGTAACAAAAGGCCTTCCGCTGATTGTGGGCAGTGATGCCAATGCTCATCACATCATCTGGGGCAGCTCAGATATCAATTTGAGAGGCTCCAGTCTGATGGAATACTTAAGTAGTACAGACCTTGGATTACTTAACATAGGCAATCGCCCAACCTTCATGGTTTCTAATAGAGAAGAAGTGTTAGACATAACGCTCTGCTCGAATAGAATCAGTCACGAGTTGACGAATTGGCATGTATCAGATGAGGAATCATTATCTGATCATCGCTACATCTTCTTTGAACATTCAAATGTAACTGCGCAGACTTTGCGTTTTAGGAATCCCCGGTCAACAAACTGGGAACTCTACATTGAATTGGTTGCGACCAAATTTCATGGATATTCTCCGTCCATTGAAAATCCGAGTGATCTGGATGATGCCGTTGATACTACAACATCCTACATTATGGAAGCTTTTGAAGAAGCATGTCCTCTGCGGTCTGTAAAGACTACAAGAGGGACCCCATGGTGGAATTCCGATCTGACTAGACTCAGGAAACAATGTAGAAGGAGTTGGAACAGACGCCGTTCAGCTGGATCAGAGTCGTTCAAGTCGGCTCGCAAGGCTTACAAGAAGGCTCTTCGTTCTGCTGAACGATCCGGCTGGAAAAACCTTTGTACAAATGTTTCCAGTTTTGAGTGAAGTCAGTCGGCTGAACAAAATCCTTGCAAAATCTAAGGATTTCCAAGTGAACGAAATTCGCTTACCTAATGGTGATTTTACTTCTTCCGATGAAGAAGTTTTAGAATGTTTATTCAATACACACTTCCCCGGATGTGTGGACATAGCATCTACGGATGAACCAAATGTCTTTTCATGTAGTTACGAGTCTCTGGCCTCGGCTCGCAGTATCGTAACTACTGAATCGATTCAATGGGCACTTAATAGTTTTGCTCCTTTCAAATCTCCAGGAGCGGATGGGGATTTATCCTGTTCTGCTCCAAAAGGGGTTTGAGTTTATCAAACATGTTTTGAAAAAGCTACTTGTAAGCAGTTTTGCTACCGGGTATATTCCCAAATCCTGGCGTGATGTTACTGTAAAGTTTATCCCGAAAGGAGGACGTGCGTCGTATGAAGAAGCGAAGAGTTTTAGACAATCAGTCTGACCTCTTTTCTTCTGAAATGTCTGGAACGCATTATCGATCATCACATCCGTGATGTTTATTTGGCAAAACATGCCTCTTCATGTGAATCAACATGCTTACCAATCTGGAAAGTCCACTGTGACTCTTTTTACACAAAGTTGTATACGATATCGAGAAAGCATTCGCTCAGAAGCAATCCTGCTTGGGTGTTTTCTTGGATATTGAGGGTGTCTTTGATAACGTGTCTTTCGATGCCATATTGGAAGCAGCACGAAACCATGGGCTACCTACAATGATTACCAATTGGATTCATCAAATGCTCAAAAACCGACATCTCTTCTCGACATTGCGTCAAGCAGCGATTCGAAAATTGAGTATTTGCGGATGCCCCCAAGGGGGAGTCTTGTCACCACTTTTGTGGAATCTCGTAGCAGATACGCTATTGAGGCAACTCAATAATAGCGGTTTTCCAACATATGGATTTGCCGACGACTATCTAGCTCTGATAGTTGGTATGTGCATAAGCACCCTATTCGACCTGATGCAAAGTGCTCTTCAGGTAGTCGAGAGTTGGTGTCGCCAATATGGCCTTCGGTTAACCCGAATAAAACATCTATTGTTCTGTTTACGGAAAGACGAAACCGCGATGGAATTCGACCTTTACGTCTTTTTGGCACTGAGATTAATGTGACTGATCAAGTAAAGTATGTCGGAGTCATTCTAGATTCCAAACTTTCATGGACACCTCACATTGATTTCAGAGTCCAAAAAAGCTTGCATGGCCTTCGGTCAATGCCGGCGAACCTTTGGTAAAACTTGGGGCCTCAAACCCAAATATATCAAATGGATTTACACAACAGTTGTTCGACCAATATTGGCATATGGATGTCTGTGTGGTGGCAAAAGGGCGAAGTGAGAAACAATCCAATCAAAATTGGCCATCTCCAAAGGATGTGCTTGAATGGCGATGTCTGGTGCGTTCTCTACAACTCCCACAGCAGCGCTCGAGGCCCTTTTCGACGTTGCGCCACTACACATATATCTTAAACAAGAAGCACTTTCTTGCTCTTACCGTTTATGGGTACTGGATCTACTGGAGAAAAGAATCCAGTGAATCGTAGATCTACACACACTTCGTTGTTTTCCACTTTTGGTGAATTGGGACAAAATTGTCCTTGCCCAAGTGATCTCACAATTCTTGTCACTTTCCTTACAGGACATTTATCACACAATTCCCTTCACGGGAAGAGTGGACGTCTGGCTATTTGGAAAGAAGTATATCAAACAATATAGTATGTTACACTGATGGCTCCCTTCTTGAAGGTAGAGCTGGTGCAGGAGTATAATTCCCGTGCACCTAAGGCCTGAATTCAGTTTTTACTGCACTTTGGTAGAAACTGCAGCCGTTTTATCAGGCGGAATATTGCCGCTTAATGTATGGAGTGCAAATCAGCCAACTTCAACAGCGGGTAAATGGCTAAAAGTCATATACTTCTGTTCAGATGTCAAAGTCTGCTATAAAATGCTCTCGCTTCGGTCCAAACTCAAAGGTCGAAGCTTGTTTATCGCATGTCGAACTCAAATTGAGGAACTGAATTCAGTCATCTGTAAACCTTGTATGGGGTAACTGGCCATTCTCCATCGTTGGAAATGAATTGGCTGATGAGCTAGCTCGCGATGGAGCATCGCATGACTTCATTGGCCTGAGCCGGCTATTCTCCAATTTCGAAGTGCTGGTGAAGCTTCAAGATAACTCTTGGGCGGCCAAATCAGCACAAAGCAATATTGGAATAGGTTTGGAGTCATGTCGTCAACAAAATTGTACATTACTGAGCCATCTCCAAAGGGTGGCAAAGTATTTAACAAATCTGTCAAAGCAGAATTTGGCAGTCTCTTTGGTCAGAGCGTTGACAGGCCACTGCCGACTCAACTATCAATGGCAAATATTCCAGCGTGC
This sequence comes from Aedes aegypti, assembly GCF_002204515.2. NCBI lineage: Eukaryota > Metazoa > Arthropoda > Insecta > Diptera > Culicidae > Aedes > Aedes aegypti. The sequence continues at coordinate 19,422 of NW_018734467.1, forward strand.
TGACCTCATTTGTGTGTGATAGTTGTGACTTTTCCGATTATGGAACTTCGTATCACCTGATATGTAACTGTCCAGTTTTTGCGCAAATGCGATTCCAATTACTTGGAATTACACTTATTAAGTGAAACTGAATTCAGAAGCCTGAATCTTCAGGACATTCTGTTATTCTTAACCCGCTGTGGTAATGAGCTATAGGCTCTCTTTACGCTCATGCGTTTTGCAGTGCCCTTTTTAGGGCGCTGTTCGAACCCATTGTGGGTATGGAGCTACATGCTCTCATTTCGCTTATGCGATCTTCCCTCTTCAAGGGACCCCCACTCCTATTTCCTCCCATCTTTCCCTTCCCTTTCCTCTCCCATCGGGTAGATGATGAAATAGGCTCAAATATGGGCGATGGCACAAATCTCCCAACTGGTGGGGAACGTGCCTTTGGAGCCGGCCTTCTGATACCTGAATTATAAGATCAGTAAAGGTAAGTTTAGAATCTAATATGACACCTAAATCTCTATTCTTATCGCACTTTTGAACAATTTGATTTCCTAAAGAGACAGTATTCTGTGGTGTTTCCGTTTTCTGCTATATGTGATTAAATTACATTTTTTGACGTTTAATTGAAGTAAGCTTTTCCTACGCATATGTAAAATATACTTATTTCATTCAGATAAATGTCGCTATCTTTGTTGCTATTGATTTCCATATAAACTTTTCATATCGTCGGCATAAATAAGATTTTAAGATGTTTAAGCACATATGAAATTTTGTTAACAAATAATTTAAATAACAATGGACCTAAATGTGAACCTTGGGGAATTCCTGATGTAACGTGAACAGGTTTACACAATTTTCCCTCAAATCTGACTATTTGTTGGCGATCTGTTAAATAAGATTCAATCCAGTTGAGGAGTCTCATCGCAATCCCCATTTTATTGAGCTTGAAAATCAACATAGGAATGTCTAGTCTGTCAAATGCCTTACTAAAATCGGTGTAAAGTGCTTCGACGTGGTTACCTCTATCCATTGCATTCAAAGTGTAATTTACAATTCCAAAAGGTTTGTTGTAGTAGAACGACCTTTATAGAAACCATGTTGTGTATTCGTTATTCTATGCTTTATTTGGCTAAACACATTTTTATTTATAATTGATTCAAATAGTTTTGGAATGGATGAAATAATACCAATTCCACGATAATTTTGAACATCAGATTTTCTACCAGACTTGTAAATGGGTATGAGATACGATCTTTTCCATTCTTTTGGAAATCTGCCCATTTCAAGTGACTTGTTGAATAGCCAAAATAATGGTGCTGTAAATTCATTAGCTAAGTTTTTCAGTAAAATAGGTGGGATTCCATCTGGCCCTGATCCTTTGGTGGAATCTAAATCCTTCAGTCCTGTTAAAATGTCCTGTACCAGTATTTGACTAACACCGATATCGTTTGTAAAATCAGGAAAACTAGAAAAATATTCAAAATCACGATCTTTATCCGAAAAGTTAGTAAAAGTCTCTTGGAAAAAAGTAGCAAAAAGATTGCACATGCCATCTGGATTATCTGCTGCTCTATCATCCAATGTCATTTTAGATGGAAAATTGTTAGACTTCATCTTCGATTTAGCATAGTTAAAGAAGTTCCTAGGACAAGATTTTAAATCATTTTCTATTTTTGTGTTGTACTCTTCAAGTGCAGCGGATATGGCTTGATTAAGTTGGTTGACAATATACAAATAATTTTCTAAACTTTCTCGAGATTTTTGTTGCCTGTAAATTTTATGAGCCTTTTGCTTACGATTTTTTAAATTAGTTATTTGCTTATTAATCCAAACAGGGTTTTTCGCCCCTTTTTTACAACGTCTTCGCAATACTGGAACTTCCATCTGAATAATTTCCGACAAAATTGAACAAAAATCCGCCACTGCACTTTCTAAATCTCCTTGGTTTTTCAAAACGGATTGCCAATCTATTCTATTTAATTTTTGTCTAATTCCGTTATAATTAGCGTTTTTATAATCAAAGAAATTCTCAAAGTCACAGTTGTCAGTATTGTGATTATTGTGAACAAAAATTGAGTACTCAATAGCTGTGTGAAATGCTTCATTTTTCCATAGTGGAGAAAGAGATTCATTCACACAGAAATCTTCCATAATATTTGAGAATAAGAAGTCCAAATAACAGTTTTGCCGGTTTTTCACATGATTTATTTGATTTAAACCTAAAAATGCAGCTTTTTCAAAAATAAATTGTAATGATTCGTTTTCACCGTCAACCGGAAGCAGAATGCTTTCGTTTTCGGAATCACGAATAAAATCAGCATTACGCTGATTAAAGTCGCCATAGATATGCACTTTGAATTCTGGAGATAACTGCGACAAAATGTCTTCAGCGGTTTGAAAGAAAATTTCATATGATAATTTGCAAGCATGGTCTGGCAGAAAATACACAGAAGCAAATATATGTGTTTCACCGGCGATGTGTGCTTTCACCCACACATGTTCAAATTCTTTATGTTTTGGTGAAATAATTAATTCTGAATTGAATTTCGTAGATATTGCGATGAGAACTCCACCACCAGACATTCTTTGGATAAGGACCAGATCTCGGTCATCTCTGAATACATTGAAACTATTACCAAAAACTTCTTCACTTTTAATTGTTTCATTCCAACTAGTTTCAGTGCCCAAAACAACTGAGAAGGATGAAGTTACAATTCTTTTATAAATTTCGTTCATTTTAGATGCACTCTTCATGCGATTAAAATTTTGGCAATATACTAAAATTTCGGTAGTATTTGTTTTTGAAGAAGTTGATGGTAACACTTCCCTTTGTATAACACTATTTGAAAGTTCAGATCCATTATTAGATACATTGTCATTATTTAAAATATTACCAACTGGTTGTTCATCAGCCACGATTGGATCGTCAGGGTTTACATCTGAAGACTGCGTCAAGTTGATCGAAAACAGCGACCAAGAAAACACCTGAACATCCGTTTTGCGACACTTAAACTCACTTTATTTGCTTTCTTGCACACCGGTACCTTTATTTCCTCCCACTTCCTTATAGCCTATCTCCTACCTTCCACTTCCTCTTCTTCTCTTCTTCTGGTGGCGGGGCCCCTTCTACGTTCCGCTACCACACCTTGCTTCGTCGCCGCCGGTTCGCTTCTCTCTTCGGTTTAACTGCGATCGCGACTCCTCTCCGTGTTTCCTTCCTACAGTCTTCACCTTCCTAGATCTTGGCTTGCCGATGCTGCGTCACTACTGGCAAAATGGCATCTCCAGACGCGGCCTCAAGCACAAGGCACGCGTTTGCAGTCTCGAGGGTAATGAAGAGTCCTGCAGCGTATTTCGAGGCGGTAGGACCACTCAAGATCTTCGGATCTACTACGCGCACTCCAAGGCCCACGCTCTACGCCAAGACAACGGCCAAGGTCACTCCAAGGTCACCAAATGTAACACTAACGGTAAAACCAAGGGTAACACCAAGGGTCCTGCGGGTATTTGGAAGACAAATGGGGTGTTTTAATAATGGTGACGATTGGGAGGGAGGGGGGCTTGTCGAGGGTCTGTTACCTGGATGTTTCCAATTATCCACAATCCACTTCTTGCTTTGAACTTAGCGCTTTATCACTTCTTAAGTTTTCCACAGACGTCTATCTTGCTTGAATATAGGCTCGATAATGATTCTAGAGCAATGGTGGATGCTCTTAGAACCCTCGACCAAGACTTTCCCGCAATATCCGAGTTCGCCATATCATGGCTCCTTTTACGCCACCCCCTAATGGCCGCCCATTCTCCTCGTCCTTTCAGGCCTAGTGATGAATAGCGGAACTGTCATCTATGTGGCTGCATGCTGTCCAGTGGGCGATGGGTGGTGACGCTAACAAATATTCACACACCTTCCTGGTTTTTAAAACATAACAATACTGTACGGAACACACTACATCGCGAAAATCTCACCAATCTCGGACAGACAGACACACCACTGGTTACAGATAAGATAAAACTCTCCTGATGGCGTTGCACACCAATGCATGCCGCGTGGAAGTTTTTGAAGCAGAACTCGCACTTCAATAGGAAGCAATCGTCACTGATATTGCAAGATTTAACACAACACTGCATTTTTACCGGTCACGCGCGATGTTTGAAACAGCAAAAAAAAATAATTTAAAATAACTACGGAGCGTTTAAAAATGCGTCTACACCCGACGACTTTGTCAGTCAGTGAATGAATACTTAATAGTATAGTAGTAGTAAAATAAATGTTTAAAATTAGTTTTAAATACATTGAAAAGTTGTAATAAATAAGTAACTTAAAAGCATGCACACTCAAAAATTCAAAAATACGAATCTAGTGAACAAAAATTGTTAAAACACTCTTACATAACACTATACCCCTCGTACTCACTGCTGAACAGCAAAATGGGCTGCCACATACAATTGAAGGGATCAAGGAGAGAAAATGAGACAAACATGCTGAATTTGTGTAAATGAGAGGTACCTGGCTATTGCTTGATAAGCCAAAGTTTCTTTCCACTTTACCTCTTGAGCGAGTCGGAATCTATTTCGTTAAGATAAAATCAAAGCCGTGATATTGTGGAATTTTGACTTAGAGTGTACTGCTAGCGAATCAGGTATGAACAAAGAAACTAAAATAGCCCAGGTACCCTCTAATGAAGCCGTATTGTGGAATTCTTGTTCCTATCAGGACCCAAGGGTGCAATTTCTCACCCACGACCACGTGAAGTACCAGAGCGAATTGGTTATCTACGGGCCGTATTATCCGGGGACTCCAGTTCGCGATATCTGTGGGTTTTAGAGGTCGGATTAATCCTTCGATCCTTTGGAGAACGCCCATAGACACAGATCGCCGTATTGTGAGGATATACCAGGCAGCTGTGACAGATAACCCCAAGCTATTGTGTGACGATCAGGTCATCCTCGTGTAAATCTATTAGGAAGCTGGTGCTATCGGGCAGGCAACCAATACATATTCATTCTCATTTTGGGGGCTTCAACGCTTCGATGAAGTAAATTCAATCAGTTTAGTTACAGCAAGCAAACGAGTTAGTTCGCTTTTGTGCTGCGATCCGAAATACCCCCAGTTATCGTTGGGTCTGTGATTCCGGGAAGTCGTCGGGAAGTAAGTCTCGAGGTTATGTGGTCATCGTCGAAGGTTGGCCAAGTTCTGCGTCGGACGTAGTTTACACTCGGTAGCAAGTTCACGAAGTCTTCTGCGTCTACCAGGCACGTTGAACCCCTCTCTGCATGCTATTGGGACCACCAACCATCCCAAAGCGTCGTGGAAAACCACCCCAGCAGGACTTTCCTGCCGATGTGATTGGAATCCACCTAGTCTTCATTCCCAGCAACAAGTAGTCCCCCTCATGTGGCAAACCCCATCGAGAGCAGCGCATCATCACCAAAAGGCCGACCCAACGACACACATACATGTAAGTTAAGAAATGAAAAGATAAATGATAATTTCCACTTCATTTAGAATAAGGGCTCATTCACAAATTTCATATCGCTGAAGGGGGTGGGTGGGTGTCCTTATGATGTTACGGCTCTTACAAAATTTGTAGAATATTCATACAAAAAGCGTAACGAGGGGATGGGGTGGGTGTCGAAAATGGCCATTTTTAGCGTTATGAAATACAGTCGAATTTCGTTCGTTGCACTATCGTTAAGTGGGCTACGTTTTAATTGGGTCCTAAAATGTTTAATGAATTCTTGTTTTTATTTAATAATACGAAAGAGCATGTTCTTGCAACTACTTTAGCATTTTTCTAGCTCAAATAAACGGCTATAACCTTTTTAAAAAACGTTCGAATGACGTTTTCTGGCGGGCCGCTCATTGTTGTTGTTCAAAAAACTAGCATGACATCTGAATGGCGCTGGTCACATTTTTGTTGCCGATGACTTCCCCGTCTCTTTCAGCGCATGTTTCTCCCCGGTTTACATGTATTACAGGTAACGTAGATGAAAAATATCTTCCTGCCTACTGATTTAAATTTTACATGCGAACATTAAAAACTTTGTTGCATTGCCACCAGCGCCATTATTGAATGTGCTCCTTCCAAATGTAGCGCTAGAAGAAACGTAAATAAATCGGCCCGCCAGAAACTTTCAAAGCTGGTAAACAAACGGAAACCATATGATTCTTAACGTCTCATAAAATGGCTTATTAGTGAAAGGAATTAAGGGTTTGAGAGGGTTAATAAAGAAAAGGCTCATGATGGTTCCGAGAGGGTTAAGAATCGATTAAACAGTACTTAAGTAATATAAACCGAAAAACACTACAGTTGGTAGCTCTGTTTTTCTTCTGTTCTATGTTATTTGACAGCTCGAAACTCAGCCCGATTAGTGAAAATCTTTCACTAAGTGGGCTACAGGTTTAGTGCAACGAACGAAAGTTGACTCCTGAATAGCCAAAGTACGCCGACTCTGAGAGAATCGACACAGGCCCTAGCTTGCCGGCATACAGAGATACAAACGGGTCCTTCTGACCCGCGAGTAACAGTCGTTTCCCGATCGCCAGTTCCCCGAATACCTCGTTTCTCCGAATAGCCCAATTTTACCTCCTTTATGCTGAGTTTTACCGTCCTCAGCATTTTTGGCAATATGTGTTTGTTTGTTTGTTTATTCATTAGGCAGCGTAAGGGAAGCCCTTTTTAAATAATACCTCCGTGCAGGGTTGCCACTAGATTTTTGAAAATGTCTGGCGAGTTCAAAATAAAAGTCTGGCAGACACCATTGTGCAGGTATACTAATAGACTCTCAATTTCGACGGTAACAAAAAATATACAACATAGAAAAAAATATCTAAATTCACATCAGCACTAAAACATGGCCTTTTCTAAATGTTTAAGTCTGTATTGGAAAACATTCTAGTATTTCAGCTATGTTATTTATCAAATAAGTCCTTTATGTTTATTTACATTCTGCCACATAGATTCTTATGATTGTATAAAATTAAAATCAAAACGATGAATCCCTGAGAAAGTTTCACCATGTCTGTTTTCAAAACTCTATATCAAATTTATAAATGAGAATTGCACTCTAGTAGAGTTGATCTGGACATAGTTTAAACTACCGTCAGTTTTCAATGAACAGAAGAGTCTAAATGCTAAAATACCATTGCATAACAATAAAGTCACATAGGATGACCTCCTCACTACCATTCATCATTTAT